>NC_056725.1:761185611-761243415 GCF_019279795.1 Protopterus annectens | reverse complement strand
TCCTTAGGGTTATCTTCTGTGTTTTACCGATGGAACTACGGTGTTGCCTTTGGTGTTGAATTACTCTTGCCTGCCATGGATTACCCTTTCCTTTCAACCTTCCCTTACTATTTCTGCATGTTGCACCTACCATTTTCTGGCATGCATCCTGCAGAGCACTGTCATTTGTACTTGCATGGACATGGCATATCATGTGTTTTGTGTGCTACTGCCGTTGTGCTGCCAGTCTGCTTTGCTCTGCTGTGTCAGGTCTTCTATCTTTGCAATCTGCTACCTCCCCTACTTTCTTTGCATTCATATGCCTCCCCTATCCTGTTTTGCAGGTTTCTGCATGCAGAGTTGTCAGCTGCCGTCGATTGGCCTTCATGGGTTGATTAGTGTTGATTGCTCATTAGTACTCCAATTACACTTCTTCCGCATTTCTGACCTACTACTTCCGCATTTCCTTATATTCTTCACATCACCTTCCTGGTTCCGATATTGTTTGCGGGGCGTGCGTCACATTACTAGGTTCCGGGAACGTTGACATCCTCGTACACATGCACTTTTGCGCGCACTGTGTGCTCTCAGCTAAACTATTACCCCACACCCCGGTCCTGCAGCTTTGATTTGCGATGTACAGCCCAGGTTTGCTGTGCTCCAATTTGCTTACTGCTACGGTGGCACACCCCTCTGCAGATGTCATGTATTCCCTCTGAGCCACTCCTCTGTGTTTTACCGCTGCACCGTTTGGTACAACCTTACTCCGGCGGGGCATTTGCGATTCAGTATTATCTACCTCATTTGCATGGCATTGACTACTAATTCATAGTTACCACGCCGAAGACTGCCGCGAGTCCTTGGCAACCCTTGCACCGTGGTTGTGGCATTCCATGCATACCATGGTGTATTATGCTGTGAACCTGGTGTCTATTACAATGCTGTTTTATAACATTGTTATATTATTTCATTATGTTGCACCTTCCGCACACATGTCCTGCTGTTCTGATGTGAGTTACTGTGGACATGCCATTTAAGTTGTTATTTACATGTTGTGCATATTTTCTTTTGCCATTGTCTGTGTATTTCGCCATTGGCATATGTTAACAGTGTGATACCTGGGTCTGACACTCTTCCATTACTCTGATGTTATGTTTGGGAAAATGTAAACCGATTTTTTTTGGTTTACATTGCCGTGGGCTTATGCTACGCCTGCACCACTTCGTGAATCGCTATATGCCTTCATTTGCATGGTGACACACCGCACATAGGGTGTTTAGCATACCTATGCCGGGGGCTGCGCAGATCTGGTGCACGCTGGTAGTGCACGTGGAATTGGATCATACCTGAATCGCTCGGCGGCCATATTTGGCGTTATAATGCCTACGCTATGCGTGCGCCTGGCGCAAGGTTCATGAATCCCGGGGTGCATTTTCAGTGGCGATAGATATCTGCAGAAAATGATAATAAAGCTACATATACAGTTGCAAGTGCCCTATTTATAGGCTTGTAACACACTAGGAACAGATGTAAAAAATGTATTTCAGTCACAATTTGGGGAACCATAAATATCAGCTGCCCAAGAGGAGAGTTGAGAAGCAGAGGTCAGCATGAGACATTTATTTCAATAATGTGCTTCCCCTGCAAGAAGCAAAACCTCTAAATGTATGAGATGGGTTAAGCTTATAGAAACTGGCATCTCAATATGGCCTGAAACACAAAAGCAAAAAGTACATTAAAGTATTTTGACTGATATACTTTTTTGTTGTAGTCATGTAAACAGGTTATGATCTTGAAATGCACTCACCACTGCACATACTGTCGGTAAAAATATTATGCATATACCTTTTGTCCAAGTCTTCTTGACACACTACAAACAATCTCAGCCTTCAGTGCAGACAAGACAGCACATAATCCTTCTCCACTCCCACTTACTGCAACCCATGCAGGTTACCCAAGAGTTACCATGAATGCCAGCCTAAGCATGTTATTCCCACTAACTCTTCTTCCACACAAGGATAATGTCATAAGCTCATAGGAGTTGCAAATTAATTGAGCAGCAAGGACATTTCTACTTCACCAGTACCCACCCTTAAGCCTTCCCCCCCCTTTTCAAGAAGAGCCTGGCCATTTATACTAAGGATTCATTTATGAATACCCAAGCAGTTATCCTTTTTAATGTCACACAGTGTGTCACACTGTTGGAGAGTTAGTTTGTTCTAGAGAGGTGTGTAAGCACTGTGTTATAAATCTATACCTCCACCATGTGCATTTATTTGTTGGAGTGGATTTACATCTATGGCCAGATAATAACCCTGCCCCTAACTGTAACCTGCATCTTAAACCAAAAAAAGCTGCTCCCATAATGCTACCACTACAGAAGACAATTGGGACTCTCATCACGTGGTGACACACACACACACACACACACACACACACACACACACACACAAAATTTATTTCCTCTTATGTGTTCCACTAGTGCATGATTATGTGCTTATTTTATCACTAATTTCTGAAAAGCCTAGGCACTAGTAGTTGGTATAGTTCTTATTTAGCCATATTTACTTTGAATAAGTAATTTTGTAACTCATGTTTGGTGAAAAATAGGAGTATCCAGTTTAGATTATTCTATCACAACTATAGTTATTTTTCCCTTGCACTACTCAGTGTCATCTTCCCTCTATGCCTTTTTAAAGATTCAAAGCAAACAAATGAAAATGATGCAATAGCCCAGGTGAAATAACACAATCACTTAAACAAATCAAAACTCCTAATAACAAGCAAGGATTACTTAATGGACTGTTCTGAAATTATTCAGTGTTAAAATAGTCTCACAACACCACAACAGTTAATGGTTTTGTCTTTAGTAAAAAGTCTTCATCCGACTACAGAAATGTTAACCTACATCCATTATTTTAATTTACATTTAAAATTGATAATATCATTCGGTGCTTGTGGAACACAGGTATTTCAGTTTTATCTGCCAGCTATATTCCTGCGATTACTTGCCTCTCATTATAGGCTCCTGTTTCCTCACAGCCCTCTGACGATCTCAACATGCCGGGCTTACTCATATGGCCATTACTTTCCCTGCAAATCTCATGTTAGGTGTAATATCAACAGCCATGTTACAGCTCAAATGCAGTTCTTATACTGGGTTCATATAATCTATCTGTGGAACATTCAAAGAAAAGGATCAAGCTGGCCAGCAAGACTGCCACAGTGAAAAGCCATGCAGTTCCATTTGTGATGCAGTCAGAATACCGAACCTCCACTGGCCACACTTTTTTTTCCTCCAAATTTTCTCTAAGATAGAGGTGACACTGTGTGACCTCAAAGCCTGGCTCCTTCCTGGACTTGTATAATGATGCCACCTTAAATATATGACTGCTGTGGCACATTACATCCTAGTTTCCAAGATGAGACAACACAGTTTGCTAATGATCCAACAAGTATGTCTGACAGCTGTTTAAACAACCCAGAGATTTGTTACATACCCTAATGCATTTAATGGATTTCTTATGCCTAAAAAAATTATTCATATGGCACCCCCACACACACACGCACGCACGCATGCACACACACACACACACACACACGTGCGCACACTACACACGCATACACATGTACATACAGACACAGACACACACACATACACATCTCATCTGTCTATACCTCCACATGTTCTTCCTTTACCTTCCCTTACTTTCTTTTAGATTGTTTAGATGTCTCACCATGAGTCATTTTCCTGTATCATATGTATATACCCTTCCCATTTCTCTTCTCATTATTCTCAAATAGTTCTACTACTACTGCCAGTTCCTCCTGTCCTTCCATATTGTTTCTCATCATTCTGCCCAATAGACTGAATTTCTGTACGTTTGGCCCTCTCTCTTATTAGACATTCCTACCCTTCATCAAGTTTGGGAACTACACTGCATCATGATTGCTACTATTGCACCCCCGCCTCCATCTCTTCCATAATGGTTACAATTAGTTAAAGTGACTATAACTCAATGAATAGCAATTTGGCTCACAAATAGAATACAGGAAGTTTGGAAGGGTGATTCTACCTCCTCCAAAAGACCTGTCACTAGTTGTATAATCCAGGGTGCAATCCTTCGACCACTCCTTTTTGACATTTACATCTTGAGGGCCAAAGCTAATGTTAAGGGATTGTGGCTGACCAAGTTTATAGACAATTGTAAAGTTGGTGTCATCATAAACTCCCCAGGGGACTCTAAGATCTTCCAAGATGGCCTGTCACAGACAAGTAGCTGGTGTCAAAACCATGGACTAAAACTAAATGCCAAATCATTTATAATTGCATCCTTTGGCAAGCAAGACTCCCCCTTTAACTATTACATTGACAACACCCCCCCCCCAAACATAGATATTGTAGTTAGGAATTTGGGAACCTATGTGGACAACAAACTGTTTTTTGATCATGTATCCACTGCTGTAAGGAACTCCTTTTGCATCACACAACTTATACCTAAAGATACTGAGTCCAGCTCCAGGGATGTAATTGCACCTCTGTACTCAGTAGTCATTAGGCAGATCACTGAGTATAATAATGCCTCTTTTGGTATGTATCTGTTCAAATACTTGCCACAACTGGAACACTTTGTCATTACAAAAAAAAAAAAAAAAATCAAGGGCCTAAATTGTAAAAACTATGTAGACCATCTCAAAGCCTTTCCTCCCTCGTTTCAGTGTCATACTGATTACTGAGTGGCGATCTTTGCCTTTGGTATAAAATGTCAACAGACTCTATTCTATCAGACCTATTATGCATTCACAAGTCCCATGGTATCATAAACACCCACTCAAGGGATGTCAATATCTTTTGCAAAATAAATACAACATGTTGGAAGTATAGTTTTGAGTCACAGAGAATACCACTTCTCTGGAACAGTCTTCCACTACTGATAAAGCAAAATATTTATCTTACTTCATTTGAATGTAATTTGGATGAATGGATGGGTAGCCAATGCATTCACCTTCAGTTTAGTATCCTTATCCCTCATGAATAGGGGAAACATGTAAATGTCCACACATATCCTTGTTTGGCCCATCTCTGGGGAATTCATCTGCAAAATATAGGGGTAAAAACTACCCTGGGAAAATAAGGCTAAGCTTCTTATGATACTCAAAGATCAATAACCTAATAAGTACCTATGAATCTATAAAGAAAGTTCACTTTTGCAAAGTCTTCACCTTCTGGTCAAACTTGGCTTTTCATTCTTTTTCTATGGCACTCGCTCTCGCTCACTCTCTTCTTAATCTGGAGGTGGGCAGCTCTCCGTTTATGTTGAAAGACTTTAGGTCACTATTACTATGCTTTTTTTGCTTGTCCTCATTCCTACCATTGGGTTTGGCATCTTTGCTTTATATTTATCAGAGAGAAATTGCATTTTAGATTAGTCATTGATCTGAAATACTGGAAATATACACTAAATGAACATTATAAGGATCCAACAACTCCACAGAACTCTCAAGGTGTCATTCACAAAGATTAAATATGTACACATTCATGTGAATAAATAAGAGCTGAGTGTTAATTTTCTAACAATTCTCATTTTTTTTCAACAAAATAATTAAATTATAGATACAGATAGGTATTAGTATTATGAGAAACATAGTACTGTATGGCGTAAACAAAGCAGAGATGAGGATTTTGAAAAAAAGTCGTACATGAAAAAGCACAATATGGCTGTAAGGAAAAAAGTATACAAGAAAACAAAAGCCATTAGTGACCCCATTTTATCTTCTCTGCTCATGAATAAAGTTGGCTAATCAAGACTACTGTTCTAACACTGTGGCTGACATTGCTTTTCCTTTTGTATACAAGACGTTAATGCTGTACTTGGCTGACTACACAAGCACAATTGAGAACATCTACTTGGCTTTGGCTTCAAGCCAGATCTTAATATCCCTGGGAATTAACTGTTTCTGTTACTGCCTTAAATTAAAGTGTTTCAGGTACCAAAATGACAAACTAAAAAACTAATGTACAACAGCACCTGGAAATTGCAATCAAAATGCAAACACCAAAGTACCACTAAAAGAATAACTTTATTGGAACATCAGTTAAGCACTTTTATTTCCCAGTTGTGGAACTTTATCAGAACTGATTAATTAACACCCTACCATCAATTTAAATGATAAAACACCAATCAAATCATTCAAAATAATCACATGACCATACACAAATTAATAATGGAAACACCTCTAAGAAAATTAAATTACATATATAGAGTCATTTAAATATAAAACCTTACTGATATAAAATAATTTCACAACATAATGTTTTAATTTTAAAATGGAAAACAAAGAATAGGATTCATTTAACCCAGGGTGTGGGGGGGGGCTGTAGCATTGTGTTTAATTTGCTATTGTAGTTCCCTGGGGACCCTTTTTAACTTGATCAATGACTAAAAAAACAAATTTATGGGAGGGACAAACAAAAATGTGCTTAAATAAAGGGCTAATGTTTTTTTTTTTTTTTTAAATGTCTAGAATGTGCTCGTAAACACAATCCTTCAACCTCTAGAACATTTTCCCACATAATATGCAGGACACTGTAAACACTGGGCCAAATATACCACATTCTTGGTTGTACAATTACAACACCAACTAACCCTATATTGGACGCCTCTAATATAAAAAATGTCTCTGCATAAAATGTAACTGCATTGTGAACAAGTTCCACATTTATAGATACCAGACCTCCTTACAACACAATTCATTGTATAAACATATTTCCAGGAATCCAGATCACCAATTTGCCTTTTTTGGGTTAGATATGGTGGTTAAAATCCCAGGAATGGACCATGGGATGATTTAATTGAAGCACGGGAAGTTCTGTGCCAAATTAAGCTTAATGCACACATGCACCCTGGTCAGAGCGAGCATGTTTCTATTGCAAACATTTTAATATTAAATTCTTATTCAGTTTAACAGAATATATTTGGAGCATTTCTCCCCGGGCCTCCGCTGAAAACAGGCTCTGTGGAACCTAGTCGGACTTTCCCGGTCAACAAATGATAAATAAATATGTTTTGAAGGGCTATTTAAATGGGTTTAGTGTTTTAAAATGTTTCATTCTGAAAAAGTCTATGTTTATTAGCAAATGAAAGTGCTAAATCATTGGTTGGTTTCAATAAATACAATTTCATATTACTGGTGTGACCATTCCTCTGACCAGGTCTAGTGTTGTGGAGTAGTGGATTGTTGTTTGGCTCCTGGCTTTCACGGAGTCATATCTTTATCTGAGATGGAAGGGGGGAATGGTGCACAACCAGTTGTTAACCATGAAGACATCATTACAAGCTTTGGTTTACTGACACAGTTGGTACAACAACTTTCATAACAGATTGGCAGGGGAAACATTTATAACATTTATGGGGAAAAAATATCTCTGGAGACCAGGAGCATCTAGTACTGAAATTGGCTTTTGCAAGTTGACGCATCATGCCTCTCAGCTGTCCAGATTTTCATTCTCACATTTTGACTCTGTTCCTCATAAAATTTGTGGTTTTCTGAAATTTTTGTGGCAAACTAGTAAGGATCGAATGTACTAAATAGTGACAAGCATTTGAGTTTCAGACTACATATCCTTTGGAAAAATGCATGATAACTTCAGAACTTTTATTCTGGCAAATTTGTTGGTTTCTAACTGCAATGTTTAAAATGTGCCATTATTAGTGCTTCAGCTGAGATTCTCACCAACCATTGTAGACCGGTATGCATCTATACCTGGCAGAACTGTACACTCACCGAGCACTGGATTTCAATGAAATGAATCACATCAGGAGATGGATGCTGCTGCTGTTTTCAAAGAACCCTTTTTTTTTTTTTTACTTTAAACTGTACCAAACTGCTTGCTACAATGTAACAAGCAGATGCTACAGTTTAGACAAAACACAGGGAGCTCAGGATTAACCGCAAATATAATACTGGCTTTTAAAAGCCATTATTGCATTAAAGAAAGATCGCGATCACTTAATTGTGGTTTTCCCTGTCCACCCGCCATAGCTGCACTACTGACACAGGCAAGAGAAACACTTATAAATGTAAGAAAAAAAAATAAAAAAAAAAAACATGGAGATCAAGAGCATCGGGTCAAGGACTGAGATCAGCTCTTGCAAGTTAACGATACATGCATCTCAACTGTCCAGATTTTTGTCTCACATTTTGAGCCTGTTCCTCAGAGAATTTGTGGTTTTCTGAATTTTTTGTGGCTAATCAGTAAGGACTGAACTTACTAAACAGACTACACATCCTTCAGAAAATGTATGGCCACCAGACCTTTTTTTATTTTAGCAACTTTCTACGTTTCTATAAACATTATTTAAAATGTGTCCCTGTTTTTGGAGCTTTACCCCCCATTCATTATTTTTGTCTTTGTTCAAAAACAAGGCAGAAACAAATACGTAGCACTGTCACAGGGAACACATGCACTGAGTGTTTTATCCCAGAAAGAAGTAAAATAAGACTGGAATACAGGTTTGAACACCTTTGAAAAAAAAAAAAAAAAAAAAAAACTGTAAAGTCATGGGTGGGATTTTTAGAACATCATTACTTATGTCACAAACAGGGAGGTGATTAGCTAAGTGGGTGGCAATGTTTTCAGCTTTGGGCCGAGGCAGAAATGCCATTTTAGCTACAATATATTGTCCCTTTAAGCTCTCTACTGTGTGAATTGTTTATTTTACCTTTTTAATTACTTTTTATCTCTTTCTCTCTTGTAATAATGGCAACAGATCTTGTATCAGATACTCATGTAAATTGTTTTTGTTAGTCTATTGTTGTAGTGTACCTTTATGTAAATCATTATTATCACTGTTATTCTTTTGCATTTTATTAAGCTTAATGGAGCTTATCTCCCTGGGCCTCTAATGAAAATGGACATGTATCCAGTAGGAATAGCCCGGTCAACAAATGTAAACTAAATAAAAAAAATAAATAAATAATGTAAGTGGGTGGATGACAGACCCTTTTGAGTCACAACCTTAGCTCCATAGTGTAACTCACAAACAGAAAAGTGTAAATAGAATAAATAATTATACCACTTTCTGAAGTAATGTCAAACAGTTTGGAAAAATGCAGAAGTAGAAATCAAGCAAGTTGACAGTTGAAAAAATATAAGAAATGGAAATGAGATCAAACTGTAACTAGAACTTTGCTGGCAAGAAGGGCATTTTTGTTCATGCCTGAAATATTTGTATATATATATATATATATATATATATATGTATATATATATATATATATATATATATATATGTGTGTGTGTGTGTGTGTGTGTGTGTGTGTGTGTGTGTGTGCGCATACATAAGTAAAAGAGTGGCTATGTTAAGTATAAATGGATTTCTCAATTTATATTTATTTATTTATTTTTATGTGCAATGATGCTCTTTAAACTGAGTGTCGTGATTCATCAGCAAATTGTCTGTGCAACAAAATATCACATTTGCAATTTACACTGTTTTACTGTAAAATTGCTACATTATATCAGAAATAGCTATCTCTTCCTAGATATATCATTAGTTATGAAACAGTATAATAAATAAAACTATGGGCCAAATTCAGGAAGCCTCCGTGTAAGAGTTATAACTCTTACACAGAGGCTGCAGTTAAACAGTGTGATGTCAGCATGTCATGCATATGCATGAGGTGCATGAGGCATGCTGAATCACACTGTAACTCTTACACGGTCCGTGTAAGACAGTAATGGGAGTGTCCGTAGGCTAAGCCCTGCAAGCAGACACGCCCCCGGAAGTCTAGAATGGCAGAAAGTAAACAGCCACGAGAGAGGCCATGGAAATGTGAATAAACACACTACACAACACATGCCCCCACAGACCAGCAATGTAGAAAGTGAACAGATGTTATAAAATGAAAATGAAAACTGTTTTATTTTTTTTAAAACCCCGTAAATGTTTGCTACTGCGTGCGCTCGTGCAGTGGTGTGCTACTAAGCGCAACTGCAGTTAGCAATCAGTGGAAAAGGATATAAGAACTAAATATGCAAAGCAAGAAGTAATAGCATAGCGGTAGAGTTGTCGGCTTAAGAGCAGGCAGTCAAGGTTCAAGCCCACACAACAACCTTTTTTTTTGTAAATAAGCACTAAAAAGGCCCTGACAGTATTGTACAAATGTAAAAGTATTTCCTTTTGTAAAATGGAATGAAATGGAGCATATATTTTCAAGTAATACAATAATAAAAATATTTAGAAATGTACTGATAGCTAAGCTGCTGTGAGACAGAGTGCCCGTAGCTGAGTAGTGTTTCAAAGGCTGCAAATTGCTTGCCCATAGCTAAGCACTGGTTTAACAGGCTCAAACGGTGTGCAACTAGCTGTGCTTAGCTTAACATGCATGTTACTAGCCAATTAAGGTTTAACCCAGCACACACCGTTTGCGCGGAAGTGCGCGCCGCGCCCACAAGCTAACCGCTGGTGCACATGCGTTAGCTCCGCACAAACGAGCGCAGACCTGGTTTTAAGTGCTTAACTCATTCACTCCAGAGCAGCTCAGGAAAAGCTGCCTGCTGAATTCCACCATAGGAACAAAAGAGCAGCCTGAGCTCATTTTCAGAAAATCCATTTGTAATACTATACAGAAAACAAATGCTCATAACTCTTTAACTATAAGAGCTACACTAAAAGTTTAAACGCGAAAGTTGTTCAGCAGACACTGACCTTTTCAACAGTGTAAATGTTGATAGTGCATATCAAAGTCATAATGAAATATTTGGCAAGGAATGCTGATATTGTGCAATTTTTAAATTTTTTGGAAAAGCAAAGCACAATATCTTGGTCTATGTACCATGCAGACCCATACAATTTGAATTTAATTTGTTAGTATGAATGTCAGCTTTAAAATGATACTTTAACCATAACTGTGTGACACTCCTTTCATGAGATATTCACAGAAATATGATTAGTATATTATTTCTCATAATTGATAAATAAACAAAGCATAATATCTCATCACCTGTAACAGACAGAGCCTACATATCAGTGTAGAAGTTGTGCATCTGAATGTCAGCTTCAAAATGACGCATCATTTGTGTGATTACCATGCTCCCTCGCAAAGATATGGGCATAATAATGAGAAGTATTGTAAATGTATAATTTTCATATTTGTACAAGACTAAACAAACTGTAATATCTGTACGTGTGTACAATGCCTAGACACAGTTCTTTTACCATGTTGTAAGGAGTAACACTGTCTTCAAAATGATGCATTACTTCACACAATGTGGTGCTCCCTTGCAAAGTTATTTACCAAAATATGAAAAAAATCATAATTTCCATAACCTAAGTCAGAAACAAACTTTGATATCTGCCTATGAGTACAACATACAGGTACCATTCTTTTACCATGTTAGAACTATAAATAATCTTTTCAAAATGAGGTATTACTTAGCACATTCAGATGTTCCCTTGCAAAGTTATTTACCAAAATATGAAACAAATTATAATTTCCATAACCATAAGTCTCAAACAAACTTTGATATCTGCACATGTGTCAAACATACTGGCACAATTCTTTTACCATATTAGAACCAGCAATACTGTCTTCAAAATGAGATATTACTTGGCACATTCAGATGCTCCCTTGCAAAGTTATTTACCAAAATATGAAAAAAATAATAATTTCCATAACCATAAGTCTCAAACAAACTTTGATTTCTGCACATGTGTCAAACATACTGGCACAATTCTTTTACCATATTAGAACCAGCAATACTGTCTTCAAAATGAGATATTACTTGGCACATTCAGATGCTCCCTTGCAAAGTTATTTACCAAAATATGAAAAAAATTATAATTTCCATAACCATAAGTCTCAAACAAACTTTGATATCTGCACATGTGTCAAACATACTGGCACAATTCTTTTACCATATTAGAACCAGCAATACTGTCTTCAAAATGAGATATTACTTGGCACATTCAGATGCTCCCTTGCAAAGTTATTTACCAAAATATGAAAAAAAATCATAATTTCCATAACCATAAGTCTCAAACAAACTTTGATTTCTGCACATGTGTCAAACATACTGGCACAATTCTTTTACCATATTAGAACCAGCAATACTGTCTTCAAAATGAGATATTACTTGGCACATTCAGATGCTCCCTTGCAAAGTTATTTACCAAAATATGAAAAGAAATCATAATTTCCATAACCATAAGTCTCAAACAAACTTTGATTTCTGCACATGTGTCAAACATACTGGCACAATTCTTTTACCATATTAGAACCAGCAATACTGTCTTCAAAATGAGATATTACTTGGCACATTCAGATGCTCCCTTGCAAAGTTATTTACCAAAATATGAAAAAATTCATAATTTCCATAACCTAAGTCAGAAACAAACTCTGTTATCTGCCTATGAGTACAACATACAGGTACCATTCTTTTACCATGTTAGAACTATAAATAATCTTTTCAAAATGAGGTATTACTTAGCACATTCATATGCTCCCTTGCAAAGTTATTTACCAAAATATGAAAAAATTATAATTTCCATAACCTTAAGTCTCAAACAAACTTTGATATCTGCGTGTCAAACATACTGGCACAATTCTTTTACCATATTAGAACCAGCAATACTGTCTTCAAAATGAGATATTACTTGGCACATTCAGATGCTCCCTTGCAAAGTTATTTACCAAAATATGAAAAAAATCATAATTTCCATAACAGTTATTTGCCAAGCTCAGAGAAATAAATTTTACATAACACATTTCATAATAGTGTTTTACTTACTATACTGGTCCAGCTTGGTCATGGGTGTTTTCCATTCTTCTCACAATCATGCAGGGCTCTCCTCACGCCATTGTGGAGGTTGGTCAAGAAGAATGCAATGCCTTCCTCAGTTAGGTGAATGCCATCCCTTCTGAACCAGTGAACATCTTCCTTCCAGTCTTACCTCATCTGAAATAAAGCATGGGTGGACACTGACAAGGGTGCACAGCCAGGGCACATGTAAAGAGAAAAAGCAGGGTAAGGACCGCCGCTCCACTAATATGCCAAGGACAGGCATGGGGCTCCAGATGTTGGTTATCTGTAGTGTCCCATAGCTGTGCCGGCTGCCCACTCAGACTGCTGATACCACTATGGTCTCATGACCTCCTTCAGTGGCAGCAGTCTGCCTTACCTCTGCCTTTTCTCTTTACATGCGCCCATTCAGCAATGGACCTAAGGGATGAGGGACTGAAGTAACTCACTAATTGCTGTCCTGACCTACGGGAAGGGCGGAGACTGAGGGGAGAGCTACATCAAGGCAACATGTCAAAGACCAAGACTGACCCAGGCTGTGTCTTTTGCATGTTTTGCAGTACATCACAGTGGCACACCCAAGCCCATGCTTACCGAGGACAGCAGCACTATGGGACTGTGCTGTAGAGTCTCCAGGTTCCCAAGTGCGATCCCGGTGGATCACAAGATCCATGCTGGCTGGGTATGCCCCTGTGATGCACCCAGCAACACAATATTCGGCGATGGGACAGCGTAAGGTTTTTGGCTGCTCCCTTTCCAGTGACTCCCAGAACAGCAGAAGACAGTCTTACCTTATCTGAAATAAAGCATGGGTGGACACTGACAAGGGTGCACAGCCAGGGCACATGTAAAGAGAAAAAGCAGGGTAAGGACCGCCGCTCCACTAATATGCCAAGGACAGGCATGGGGCTCCAGATGTTGGTTATCTGTAGTGTCCCATAGCTGTGCCGGCTGCCCACTCAGACTGCTGATACCACTATGGTCTCATGACCTCCTTCAGTGGCAGCAGTCTGCCTTACCTCTGCTTTTTCTCTTTACATGCGCCCATTCAGCAATGGACCTAAGGGATGAGGGACTGAAGTAACTCACTAATTGCTGTCCTGACCTACCGGAAGGGCGGGAGACTGAGGGGAGAGCTACATCAAGGCAACATGTCAAAAGACCAAGACTGACCCAGGCTGTGTCTTTTTGCATGTTTTGCAGTACATCACAGTGGCACACCCAAGCCCATGCTTACCGAGGACAGCAGCACTATGGGACTGTGCTGTAGAGTCTCCAGGTTCCCAAGTGCGATCCCGGTGGATCACAAGATCCATGCTGGCTGGGTATGCCCCCTGTGATGCACCCAGCAACACAATATTCGGCGATGGGACAGCGTAAGGTTTTGGCTGCTCCTTTCCAGTGAATCCCAGAACAGCAGAAGACAGTCTTACCTTATCTGAAATAAAGCATGGGTGGACACTGACAAGGGTGCACAGCCAGGGCACATGTAAAGAGAAAAAGCAGGGTAAGGACCGCGCTCCACTAATATGCCAAGGACAGGCATGGGGCTCCAGATGTTGGTTATCTGTAGTGTCCCATAGCTGTGCCGGCTGCCCACTCAGACTGCTGATACCACTATGGTCTCATGACCTCCTTCAGTGGCAGCAGTCTGCCTTACCTCTGCTTTTTCTCTTTACATGCGCCCATTCAGCAATGGACCTAAGGGATGAGGGACTGAAGTAACTCACTAATTGCTGTCCTGACCTACCGGAAGGGCGGGAGACTGAGGGGAGAGCTACATCAAGGCAACATGTCAAAAGACCAAGACTGACCCAGGCTGTGTCTTTTTGCATGTTTTTGCAGTACATCACAGTGGCACACCCAAGCCCATGCTTACCGAGGACAGCAGCACTATGGGACTGTGCTGTAGAGTCTCCAGGTTCCCAAGTGCGATCCCGGTGGATCACAAGATCCATGCTGGCTGGGTATGCCCCCTGTGATGCACCCAGCAACCTAAGAGCAGTTGGCAAAACAAAAGTGAAGAGGGACCTTCCTGGCATTCGTGCTGAAGGGCTTGGCTGCTAACTGACATGGGGGCACAGAAAGAGCACATGTACACTGAAAAAGCAGGTGAGGCACTCTGCTTTACCTCTGCCTGTTCTATTTACATGTGTCCTTTCTGCAATGGGCAGAAGGGAGGAGCTAATGTAAACCCTGTTGCCCTGACCTACATACACTGACTACACCTGAAGGGAGGGAGACTGAGTGCAGAGCTACATCAAGGCAACATGTCAAAAGGCTTAGACTGACCCAGGCTGTGTTTTTTTGCATGTGTCCTTTGCCGGAGGGAACCATTACATCACAGTGGCACACCCAAGGCCCACAGCACTATGGGAGAAATTTATGGCCATGGTACTCTCCAAAGCATTCAACACACAGGTTGACCTTGCAAGTTGGGCACCCCCATGATGGCTCAGCACGTTTACCCTTGCTGGCACAGTTTTTGCATCTTGATTTATGACATTTCACTGGAAAGTGAGAGCCATGCTCAAATCGGCTCACAGCCTCCGGGACAGTAATCTCAGTGCATCTTTTCCTCTTTGTGTAACTGGCAAGTAGATGCAAGCCTAGGTTCCTTCGGAACTGTAACTGTGTTGCCGGAATAATACGTCCAGAACGTGATAGTTGCTGATGTCTGATACTTTCACAGAATACAATGAAAGCATTGACAATGGCCACATCCCATAAGAACCAGAACAAGTACAGCCACCATTTGCGGGCCTTTCTGGCACTGGGATACTGTGTCCTCAGCTGATCTGCTCTGTCCACCCCATTCATGTAACTGTTGTACATGTTTACAACTGGTGGACATGGCACTGATGTCTTTCTTCCATCACGCTTTCTTCTGTATGTGCTGGAGACTGGCAAGGTTGGGTTACAGTTAGTTGACAGGAGGAATACTGGTTTGCTATCCTTCCATTCAGTAGCTAGCAGTGGTCCACTCTGCAATTGTTTGTAGTAGCCTCGAGCTGCTTTTCCAATGGCCTGTCTGTTGAATGTAAGAGGCCATCCTGACCTATTGGTGCGCATGGTTCCACAACAGTATAGATCATCTTTCAGCAATTGCTGTGCTAGTGGAACAGAGGTAAAGAAGTTATCAAAGTAAATGTGATGCTTCTTGCCAATCAGTCCCCTAGTTAAGTCAACTACAACTCTGTGTGCCAGCCCGACCTCTGTATTCTGCTCCGTTTTTCCAGTGTATACCTGGAATTCACGTACATACCCATTGGTTGAGTCTGCCAACACCCACACCTTAATGCCATACCTCTCAGGCTTACCAGGCATAAACTGTCTAAATGTCAAGCGTCCACGGAAGCCAACCATGGCTTCGTCTACAGCCACCTCACGATGCACATTATAACGTGTCCTGCATGCATGAAGCACTGCATCCAGTATTGGCCGTACGTGATGTAGCTTGTCATGACCCACAGCACCATGTGGTAGGCTCAGGCTGTTATCATTGCAGTGGAAGTATTGCTGAATTTTTTCAAACCTATCTCTGGTCATGTACTCTGCTATTGGGAAGCGACCATATACATGGTGCGTTTCCCAGTACTGCCTCAATTCAGGAACATGTACAATAGACATGTATATTCTGACACCTAAAAATGTGCGTATGTCTCCTGGGCACACAGGACTCCACCGCGTATCAACCTTGCCTGCTGCGGCCTGCCTCTGTGCAGCATAGCGATTTGTTTCATTAGCAATACAGGTGTATAGCTCCTCTGGGAACATCAAATTCAGGAAGTCCATCTCTGTGCTATCTGAGCCCAAGTGATCTATTGGTCCTACTGGCCCCACAAATTCCTCAATGTGTAAAGTTTGAAGATGTTTTTCCCACGTGATTTTACGTGGTGGGCATGCTCGGCGTACCTGACTGGGTCGCAAGGAACAGTTGGAAATGGGAAAGGCAGAAGGGTTGAGAGATGATGCTCTCTGAATGCCAGTAGCAACTGTACTGCTTGCAGTTGGTAGTGAACTGTTGACACATGTTCCCTGCTGAGGCACACCCATATCAGTCTCTGACAAGGAGCTACTTGGACTCATATCTAGAGGATTATCTCCATCACAATCACCAAACTGTGGACTACTTCCCACATCATGCACAGGCGAAGGCACATCCACACCCTTATCAGCAGTTGCAGTGCCTTGCACTGTGGAGGACTGCATAGCTGTGTCATTTAGACCAGGTGCTTTCGTGAACACAGATAAAGGCATGTCATCATCTGCGTCATACTCTGAATGCCCTTGGTGGCCAATGTGTGCGGCCAACTTGTGTGTGGGCACCTTCCTTAGTTGTGCAAGTGGCACCTCATCCTCACTGTCTTGGTCACTGTCATAATTACTGGTCAGGTCTGCTTTGGCAACCGGTAGTGGTCTTTCAGGAACGGCGGGTACAGGAGCATCATCCTTATCACAGGCAATGGCCTTTTCACGCAGACGTGCGAGTGGAATGTCATCATCCGAGTCATAATCATCATCCTCACTCTGGTTGGCATTATGTGGTACATCAAGGTGCATACCATCGTCTGAACCACTGCTACAACCATCACAGTCAGTTTCCTCACCCAACAGGTAAATGCTGCTTGCTTTCTCCTCAACAGATGGCATCTTTGGTGGTGGCTGTGTTGCTTTACACTTGAAATCACACCTGAAAAACACAATGCAATACAACATTCTGAAGTAATATACCTGCAGAGAGGCACGTGAAAATCAATGCACCTATCGCTATATTTATATATATATATATATATATATATATATATATATATATATATATATATATACATACACACAAATGTTTGGGGGTGGTTGCAAATGAAAGATAAATGCATGTTGTTTTGAGTACTACCGAAGACTGCATCACCGATGTACATTTATCTCCCTTCCGCTTCCTATGTCTCCCTCTCACAATATTTCTTTCTCCAAGAACAAACAAAATGGGAGAAATACAGTCAAATCAAATACATTTATAGTGAAGCAACTGGCCTGATAAAATTACAGTAACCTGCAAAAGAATAAACCCACTATCTGCCCATCTTCATCCATGCATTCAAGACTAGGGCTTTGTTGCAAAATTAAATCCTTCCTGCCCTCCTCTAAAAAAAATCAAACTAGGCCATGCTATAATGCTATCAGAAATATTTTTTTCTGCACTTCTACTTACTAGCATAGCTAAATACATAATTGTTTTCAATCATGACATGAAGCAATCGGTCTAAGTAGTACAGTTAATCACGAACTTACTAACACCCTAGGCCAAAGGTTCCTGGAATTCATAAATTCAAATGCAGTGGAAAAGCTAGTCACCTCTACAACAAAGGTAAGATATTGTACTAGACAAGATAATCACAAACATGGGGACAAAGTGCTCCACACTGGAAGTATACCCCTCACTAGTGAGATCTGACCACAAACTAATCACCCGGGATATACAGATACCTGGATATACAGATCCCACCTCCACCCACAACACAAGACTAGTGAAAAACTTCTCAAAAGCCGACTTCACACTTCTTATAACTGAGATGGTATCCTTTAATCCGACTGGGCCAGTGGAAACCACATCCCACAATGCAGAATCCTTCACAAATGCTGTCTACGTACATCTCCAAGAATGCATGGATCATGCAATCCCAAATAAAACCAAGACCCTCTCCACCAAGGGAAGGCGTCCTGACTGGTGGACCTCAGCCATAAACAAATTGTACAACAAAAGGAAACTACTGCACGACAGAGCAAAATCCCATAAAGAGAAGGCATCTCTGATCAGCAGTAGTAGAAAGCTATGTTGTCTCTTAAAAAACAGCCAAGGCCAACTGAGAGAAAATCGCTATGGACACTAAAGATAACCACAAGGCCTTCTTCAGCTATGTAAGAAACCTGGAAACCCTCAGATATGCTCAGCGGTAGTTCACAATGACAAAAAATACCCTGATCCCACAGATATTGCCAACATTCTGGCACACCGGTTCAGTGCAAATTTCTCACCTCCCTCACCTGCCAAAAGAAGAAATACTTATCCCAGCTGAATGTAACCTCCCTGTCATCTCAGATGTCTAGGTGAGAACCGCCCTCAGTAAAGCTAAAAAGACAGCATCAATGGGACCTGACGATATCCCAGGTTGCGTGCTACGTGAACTCCAAGAGTAGCTAAACCCGCACATAAAAATGCTATTTAACCTTTGCCTTACTACAGGATATGTACCTTAACACTGGCGTACAGCAGCAGTAGTCCCACTCCACAAAGGAGGCACCTCTACAGACCCTGGTAACTACCTCCCCATAACCTTACCCAGCCTGGTCTGCAAAGCAATAGAAAGAATCATTATGGAACTCAGAGACATTGAGGACTTAGACACTTGATCCCACCCAGTTAAGCTTTGTAAAGGGCAGATCCTGCCTTTTGAACCTGGTTGACTTTTTCGAAACAGTCACTAGAGCCATTGAAGAGGCCAAAGCAGTCCATACAGCATACCTGAACTTGGCTAAAGCTTTCGTCACAATACCCCACTCGGGCATCATAGACAAGTTCAACAGCGTAAATCCAGGATTTCATGGGCACTTCTGTGTGCACACAACATCTATACAGTTACTATAACATGATTACTCAAGCAGTAGTAGCATGGCACAAAGCATTAACAATTACTTAAAAAGTTGCACTGTAAACATCAAAACAATGTCACAGTATCTAGTACATGTCAAAACCATGCCAGTTGAGCTTCCTCTGTAATAGTCCAGATGCCATTTAGTAACATTTCCTGGTTCCAACAGGAAAAATTCATAAACAAACACCTTACGTGCAGGTGGGAAATTGCATCAGATTTTAAATTGCATCAGATTCTCTGTTGAGTAGCCATTCATTATATTCCGGGTGCAGGTGTAATAAGACATAGCAATTACCAAGGCTGTTAGGACAAAAATCATAGTAATTCATATGGCACAACAGTGATGTTACAAAGTACTGGACGTCCCTACAAAATGAAAAGACAACACGATCACTGTCAAGGAGGCTGGCAAGAGACCTACAACAGTGAAGGAGCTGCAGGAATTTCTGAAAAAGTACTGGTTGTGTACTAATTGTGACACCAATATCCCATATTCTCCATATGTCTGGACTCTAGGGTAGGTAGGGTTGGACAGAAGCCTTTTCTAACAGAAAAACATCCAGGCCAGGCTACAATTCGTGAAACAAGATATCAAGTCTCCCAGAAGCATGTGGGAAAGTGTGTTGTGGTCTGGTGAGAGCAGGTTTTAATTTTGTGGGCACATTCAAGAAGTTACGTTTGGCACAAAAAAACACTTTCTCATCACCAAAAGAACAACATTCTCACGGTGAAGCATGGTCATGGCAGTATCATGCTTTGGGGTTGCTTTTCGCTGGAATTGGGGGTTTAGTCAAGGTGGAGCGAATTATGAATAGTTCCACATACCAGTCTCTGCAAAGAAAACTGATCTCAAATTGCAACTGTAGTAGTAAAGTACTAAATAAGTGTAGTAAAAAGGCACTGGTGTAGAGTCATGACTTATACCATTATGGGAAGATTCCAAAAGCAAAAAAATAATGCTTTCATTCTACACACGTCTGGTTGGACTGCATCTCGCTGCGTACAGTTCTTGAGACAACATAAAGAAAGAGATATCAGGTACCTTGAAGGAATGCAGAAGAAAGCTACCAGAAAGTGCTGTAGAATGGAAGGTAAGGGATATGGTCAAAGACTATAGGAACTACAGATCTTCTCATATGAGACACAAGGAGGTAGGGCTGGAAGACTTGATACAAGTGCACAGAATCATGCTGGAAAGTGAAAAGTTCCCTGACAGGACACAAACTCCCCTAGAGCAGCTTACAGAGACTAAATACTGTAGATAGCCACTTCAGCTTTATGCAAGCAAGCTATATGAAAGAGCTAATCCAACAAAATCATTCAGAGTGTAAACTTTGCTGTTGGCATTTCATGCATTAATCTAGTTGTGCCAGAAAATGGTGTACTGCTGGTTCACCCATCCACCCAGTGAATAAAGAAAAATAGCATGCATTTACTTTACTTCAGCAACAAGCTACTACCCACCAGGCAAAAAAAAAAAAAACATGCCAACAATTGAACACCTCAATGTCTAACAGCCTTGAAAACTTAAAAAATAACAGTGAACAGGTGGCAAAATGACTCTGTCTTGAAACCTCGCTATCCACCAACAATGCAGCCTCACACACAAACTACTTAGCTATAAAAAGATTTCGATCCCAACTGCCTGAATGTGTCTATATATATATATATATATATATATATATATATATATATATATATATATATATATATATATATATATATATATATCCCCAGCTACTTTACACCCTACTTAGCTCACCAAACAGATCTCACTCAAAGGGAGGTATATATTAATGATAAATAAAAGAGAAAGACTATAATAAATAACGCAACAGAATGACTTCATAGTTCAAAAGCAAAGGAAATAATTTACCACTGCAGTGCAGAATAGTCTGAAATAAATGCAACACATGAGTTTGGATATTGTCATTGCCTAAAAATTATGATTTTCTGTCAAATGAGAGGATGCAAGGCAGTCAATAATAATATATACTCAAATTATTCATAAAGTACATCACAAATCCCCTTATACCAGCCACTTTCTCAAGAAAAACAGCAATTGAAGATGTAATGTCTACAATTTTCCTCCTAGACTGCTGATATTTCTTGAAATTTTATACATGACATATGAAAGTAGTGTGGAGGGGGTGGGGGTGTATTGCAATCACTGCAAGTGGAGAAAGAGCCAAATGTTAGTCATGCATTCATCAATGTGATAACGACTTCTGCTTATGTGAACAGTGACAGCTGCTGACAGTTTTACCTGAAAAGTGGCAATGACTCAACACTATATTGTAACTGCCACTGTGCTAATGACTTGCAAAGTTATGCATGGTGCACTGTGCTAATGACTTGCAAAGTTATGCATGCCCAGACACAGGTGATAATTGCTGACATTCATTACATTACCTTCTGCAGGTGTTATGCAACAGTCACAATCTTTTATAAGGCCATAGTCAGTCAAATAGTACAACACTTACATATTGCTATATTGCTATATATTATCTGTTATAAGGCACTATAATCATATTAATAATAAGACACGCAGAAATGTCAAACTAGATAGCTTGTCTTCTGCCATTCACTTACACAGCAAAAACAGTATAAAAGTTATTATTGAGCCCATCCTCCCACCTATTTGTTAGCAACATACCAAGCAATGAGGAATGAGTCATATAACCATTGTTTGTCTAGATCAGAAAATCATGTGGAATAAAAAATTAAATAAATACACGAACACAGGTGCAGACCATCATTTGCCAAGTAATATGGTCTGATAGCCTTGTACTCCCATGCTGACCAATACTGAATCCCCCTGGAAACATAGCAGAAACTAAGCCAAGTATTGAAGTCAATCATATAATGTCATGACTTGCTTGCAGTCATTGTTACAAACAGTAACACCATGAATCTTGTGTGATTTTAGCTAGTTTTCCAATTAGAAAAAATATACTATGCTTCTAGCAACATCATAGATGCTTCAAATGGTAACTATGGTGATGAATGATTTGGCTTCTGAACAAGCTAAACAAGATAGTCTCCTCTCTTCTCATCTTCCTATTTGCTCTAGCAAACTGTATTCATACTGTACTCAGTGTAATATTATCAATCTTTTTATTGTTTTGGCCTACGCTATAAACTGTTCTCAAATTTTGGAAATTGTAATCTACTGTTAGTTTACCTATGCACTGTATGCTGTGCACAAATTTTTTGACTTATACTAGGTTTCTGTGACCCTACTTTCATATTTTGTAAATATCATAATTATTTGTATTAGGATACGTGCCTAAGGAGTGGCGTACGGCAACTGTGGTCCCACTTCACAAAGGAGGTGCCTCCACCGACCCGGGAAATTACCGTCCCATCAGCTTGACAAGCTTGATCTGCAAAGCTATGGAGAGGATCATAATGGAACTCATAAATAAAGACATAGGAGACTTGCAGACTTTGGATCTGACCCAGTTTGGCTTTGTCAAGGGCAGATCATGCCTTTTAAACCTGGTGGACTTTTTCGAAACAGTCACCAAGGCCATTGATGAGGGAAAGGCAGTCCACACAGCCTACCTCGACCTGGCAAAGGCTTTCGACACAATACCCCACTCAGGTATCATTGAAAAAATCATCAGCTTAAATGTAAACCCATACGTCACAAGATGGGTTGCAAATTGGCTAAGTGACAGAACCCACAGGGTCAGAGTTGCTGGCACCATGTCAGACTCAAAGCCTGTCACAAGTGGTGTCCCACAGGGCTCAGTCCTGGGCCCTCTCCTGTTCGGCATCTACTTTTCAGAAGTACAAGCAAACACAGGGGTGGCGAAAGCCACAAAACTCTGGCTAGGCTTATAAATGCCCCTGGGCAGATAGCCTAGTATGAACCTATGAACCTATGAAAATGTCAATAAAAGTTTTTTTTTTTTTGTTTGTACGTCAGTCCCTGGACAATCACGTGTGTAGGTATCATCACCTACAATAAACTAAAATACCTGCAATACATTCAAATTGAGCATAATGAAAACTGAGCTGGATATAGTCTTTGTAAAAAATCAGTCCCAAAAAATATTATAGCTATTAAGTATCTCCATTTTTACAGAGCAAGCCTTTTCAAATTTAAAGTTTGCTGTCTCAATATGCAACATACATAACTGAAATTAATTTCATGAAACATCCCCTTCTACATGATTAAACCAATCTTGTTTATACACTTGAAAATAAAGGTAATATTTCATTAGGATCCACTTGAAACCCTGATCTTGCACATACTAACAAATTGGCAAACATATTTCCTTCCCCTTTACCCACCACACAAGGCACCACAACTACATCCTTTCCTGTAAGGAAGGAAAAATCTTTTATAACTCCATATTTAGTGAAGTAACCACAATGACCAGTATCAGCATGCTCAAAAAAACACCACCTCAGTGAATTCAGTCAAATCCAATTGCAGCAGAAGGAAAACAAAGAGGGTGGGGGACAAACCTTAAAGCTGTACTATTTTTGTCTAGAACAAGGTGTCCACCTCTTTTGGCATAGAGGATGCAAAAAAACAACTTGGCAAGGCTTCAAGAGCCACATTACCACAGCATGCATCTGCTTTGCATTGGTCCCCATCGACCATCCCTCAGACTATCAAGGCTGAAACTGCTAGTCCAGTGAAAGCATATACAAAGCCTGACACTGCATGGAGTTCTCTGTACTACAAATACAGCGATTCAAAGTAAGTAAGTAGAAGTGGTGTCAGAGCAGAGTCCCAATCTTGGCTTTACTCATATTGCAAAAAGTGCTTTTCTGAAAGTATTTACAAGTTTCAAAACAGTGAAATTGAACTTTACAAACTCACACTTTCTAGAACTGCTGTAATGTAACAGTTATAGCAAGAAGCTTCTTTGTATGCCCACCTCAGAGTCAAGTAGTGCAGCACCTCAGTAAAAACAGATGACCAACCACTTCAATGAGCACACCCCTAAAATTTGACACAGCACTCAAAAAAGAAAACTGACTACACTTTCTCTGCACACCTCTGATACTGGACTGTGAAAGAAACAACCACAGTTATAAATTCCAGCTTGCTTGACATAAAAGCACACAAACAATGCCAGGCCAGATCGATGGCTGAATAACTGTGAGCAAATTACAGCAGAATTCATGTGCAATTCTGATCAAATGAAAATGTATGCAATAATGGCTAAAGCTGTGTATATCAACAGAGATATTGGTTATATTACAGTGTACTGCCTCGCAGGATGCGCAGTAGCAAACTCCGCCCATGATCGCCCCTAACTTCTGCCCATAACTTGTCAATGCAAAACAAGAGAATAATCATCATTGTTGTACCACACAAATACCATACAAATACGGTTTGTCTTTACATACAAATATTGTCTGACAACGTTGTTGCTATTACCAACGACATGAAACTCTTAACTTGCAACATTTACTGTACATATTGTGCCGGAATTTCCTGTAAACAAATAAAATCTGGTTTTATCGGACTACAATCTTCAACTACTTGCAATACCACAACTTATTTCTGGTATGAAAATTGCAGCTGATCTCAAAAAAAATTTGCCACCCTCAATCTATAAACTAAGGCAAAATTAGAATACAAATGAGACACACAATGTTACACTGACTTATACAACGACACACACAGATCATGGCAGTGAACAGTGCATTTTCTATACTATCCTGTATAATCACACAGTCCAAGTCAATCTGACAGTGCAGCATGGTTACACATTCCATAAGTCAGTACAGCACTATGGTACCAACACATGCATACAAACAGATAATTAGCAAGGGGTTTCAGACACCACAGTAAACAGAAATTAGCTAAAGGATATTTTACAAACACAAGTATAACATTTTCACAGGTAACCACATAAATGCATAAGCACATAGCATTTACAAAAGGACATTCAAATCCAGCACATTAATCCACCGATCCTTAGCGGCTCCGTCAAACAGTTAGTAATGCTAATTGCCAACACCATTGCTAACACCATTCAGCCTTCGAGATACACCGATCCTTAGCGGCTCCAAATCCATCTATATGCTCCTGGGTTATTCACCTTGTTATTTCCTTATAGGAAAGCATGGCTACACTTGAAAAAGGCCTCCTAGGGCCATTTACCCAGTAATAATCTCTGAGCCTATTAATTTATAAACCTATGGGAACATTTCCTTGAAAAGTGATTAAAGTATTTTATTTAATTTTATTTTACATTTGTTGACCGGGCTAGTCCAGCTGGATATATGTCCATTTTCAGTAGAGGCCCGGGGAGAAAAGCTCCAAGACAGATACAAACAGCCAATAAGTAATTATTACATAAAAAAAACAATACGTAGATATAGAAGATACAGATGTCTGCAAATTATTTCTCAGTCAATATCACCAACATTTCCTAAATCTTACTCTCTTATTTTGCAACAGAATACTACTAGGCAGGAAGTTTATAATAGTTCCTACGGGTGCTTTCTTTTCGAAGAAATGGTTAGCATCCCCAGCCAAACCTGTCAGGATTATACAAATAATTCTAAAGATTCGGATATGCATTGTCGCTCCATGCAGAACCTCCGTGAGATCTGAGAAAATGTCTCTAAATTAATCCTAGTTTTAAATTCTACAGCTAATCCAGTCCAGTGAATCCAACACCTAGCTAAGTGCACTTGCATCAAAGTAGATGACGTGCCTCTGCCAACACCTTCAATGTCTCGGTCACATGCCCATTATAGGCTGGTCCTGCATACCCCCGTCCAGCTCTACATACATTTTCACACTTTATAACACTAACATTTGTGCAGTTATGAAACAGTATAAAAAATAAAACGATCCCACTTGTCAAAGGCACACCTGCTGAGGGGGTTACATCCACTGCAGCTCATAACACATTGTTTACTAGTACAGTCCCAAACTTCAGCACTTACCTTTGCAAAGGCACATCTATACCCAGCGAAAGCGAGCCCCCGCCAAGCCCAGGGGTGGGCATGATTCCCTATTGGTAATGACTGCTTAGCAAGAGGGGCTGGTGTCACCGGACTTAATGGAAAAGAGAACCCAAACTTGTCCTTGTTTCCGGTACTGGGTACATGGTGCCCCAGCTCCGGGGACATGAGCTGGACTGAAGACACCACCGTCTGCGACATGGCCGTTCAGCGACTTCCAGATGAGCATTAACCGGCTGCGTCGTCACCAAGGGCCGTCCGTCCAGGGACATACTGCTGAGAAAAGAAAGTGCAGCCTGCCGTCTGCGCGAGTCCTGGCGTCTCCGTGCTGCGAGCCGCTGCTCGTGAGGTGTTCGACCGCCACTGCTAATTGTATAAACTGCATTCATTTTTTACTGTATCCAGTTTGTTGGCGTTCTCTTTTGGACTTCCTGCTGTGATTTTTCATTGGTTTCTTATTCGTGTTGTGGTTTACTGGTTTTTATGGCTACGGGTAGCCCAACGAGTCCTGCCAGCCCTAACATTTTTGGAACTGTTCCTAATGAGGTCCAAAACCAAGGCACTGATGTGTCTTCTTTACTTTTGACACTCACACAAAAGGTTGAGCAACTTAATGCCAGTATTGATTGTATGCAGCAAGGTTTGGCTTGCTATTCACAACCTGTCCGTATTACTGGTCCTTTTTCATGGCATGGTACTGGAGAGTCGATTATACCGGCAGGGCAACCAGTGCATTCAGTTACTCCGAATGGAACTTTTCAACCTTCCGGTTCGTGCCCTCCACAGATGCAGAATTCCAGCGATCCTGTAAATGGAGGTCGGTTAATGGTAGTGCAACGGTCCGATGAAGGGGGTGTAACTTCCAGCGGCGCTAATGGGTCTTCTAGGCCGGCGATGCAACCAGTTGTTGTTTGTGGATCATCAAACGCTCCTTCAGGACGAAACGCTTCCTTTTCCTTGTCCGAATGGATGGGCAATACAGGTGCTTTCTCTTTTCTGCCTAGTAATGATGGTTTTGTAACTGAACCTAACAATAATAGCGCCCAAGTAGACAGTTTGTCTGATAGACTTAAAGTACTTGATTCAAAGTTGGTTAAATTAAAAAAGCTACAACTTGAGTCGGCTTATTTCCAGCAATGTTTAAACGAGCATTTAATTCCTAAAGGTCTAAGGAACAGTTTTTCACCTTCGGGTCTTCTGTATGATCTTCCTTTTTATACAGACCTTAAAAACTTGTTCCAGGAACAGGGGGCACAACTTTTACAGCTTATTATTAAGCATTATTCATCACACATTTGTAATCTCATTGAAGAAATTAATACACTGGATTCAGCAATTAAAGTTGATATTGATTTTTTGCAGTTTAAATATGACTATAATCGTATTTTTGTTAGCATAGATGCTCTGTTGGAGAAACTAAGGGCTAACAAAAATAAAAAGCTTATCAGAGACAGACTCGCCTACCAACAAAAGAAAGCTTACCCTAATTTGGAAATTAGGGTTTTGGATCAAGGGCAATTTATTGTGAATGATCCGGTTCTTTCTGGTGATTGTGGAGTTGATGAACTTGGGCCTGACCCCCTGATAGAATCGGAGGGTAGCTTTAATCCAGTGGTGAGGAAGAAAAATAAAGGTATGGTCAACCAAAATTGGAAGAATGGACATGACAAAAAGGGTGGCCACCCCTACAACAATGGAGGGGTTTTTTTAGGGACACGGAGCAACAAGGCAAATTTGGTAAAGAAGACGAACAGGTATCATTAACTCCCACCCTTAGGCCTATTGATTGCCCGGTCCCTGATGGTCCTAGGATCATTACTAATCTCAAGGGCGACTTTAAGATTTATAATTTTTCCATGGTTGACATCGAACCCGACCTAGTGGACTTACTAGCATTTGGCTATACTTTTGTTCCATCTTCTACTGGTAACCTGGCTAAGGCTATT
The DNA here is from genome assembly GCF_019279795.1 of Protopterus annectens. NCBI lineage: Eukaryota > Metazoa > Chordata > Ceratodontiformes > Protopteridae > Protopterus > Protopterus annectens. The sequence goes on along the minus strand of NC_056725.1, from coordinate 761,215,090 downwards.
ATTGATTTGAAAATTTTTACCCGTAAGCTGAATTTAAAGGTGTTTTTTGGTGACCATGTCACTAATGCGTTGCTGGGGCTAAACATGCCTAGTTTATTTAATCCACCTTTGCATGGCAACTTACAATTGTTTGAGAGTATGTGTGAGGTTGACATCAGGCACTTGTTTTCATCAACACAGGGTAAGATTGACTTTTCTAAGTTTAACATCACCAAGGAGCAAGCAGCAGGGCTCCGCCATTTGAGTGAATTACCAATCCGTGTCATTAAACCAGATAAAGGAGGGGGTTTAGTGATTTTGGATGAGCTTGATTACAAGGAAAGAATGCTCCTTATTTTAAACAGCCCAGCTTATGGTGAGGCCTCTTTGAATGAGGTTAATGTTACTCATGGTCGAATTAGAGGGTATTACAGGGATTTATACTTGGGCGAAAAGATTGATATTGATATATATAATTTCATTGACATCTTTCCAGCAAAAATTCCTGTTATGTTTGGCATCCCTAAGATCCATAAGGATGCCTTAAACCCTCCCATGAGAGCCTTGGTCGATGGTCGTTCATCGATGACCCATCCGTGCTCAAGATTTATAGATAGTATCCTGTCAAAATACATTAGACAGATCCCAAGTATCTGTAAGGACTCATGGACATTCCTAAGCAACATTAACAAAATCCCTTTTGATGGTCGCAATAATTTTTTAACTATTGATGTGGTCGACCTGTACACCTCCATTCCACATATAGAAGCAGTGGAATGGATTGGGATTCTGTTGTCTGAATTGGGAGCACCAAAGTTAGAAATTAACTTGGTCACCGAGTTGTTGGAGATTGTCCTTACATCTAATTTCTTTATGTTTGACAAGGGGATATACTTGCAAAAACAGGGTGTGGCCATGGGCTCACCCTGTGGCGCTAGTGGCGAATCTTTTGTCGCCTTTTGGGAGAAACACTTCCTTTTTGTAATCCTGAGTTGATAAGTATATCACCTTTTATACCAGATTCTTGGATGATATTTTCATCCTTTTTAAGGGAGATACTGGTAGTGCGGATGTTTTTGTCAATATTATTAACCAAACTACCACCTTCTTGAAGTTTACTTCTAACTTTTCCACAATAGAGATAGATTACCTTGATGTTAAGTTGGTCAAGGGGCTTGATGTATTAACATCTTCTATCTACAGAAAGCCGACCTATTGCAATTCATTTTTGCATTTCTCCAGTTCACATCCTTTTAGACAGAAAAGGGCTATAATGAAGGGTCAGCTGGTCCGTGCTGTAAGAATGTGCAGCACTTTACCTAACTTTCTTACTGAATGCTCTCTTTTGAAGGATATGTTTTGTAATCGTGGGTATCCTATTCAATTGTTTGATGAGTTATTTAATGAAGTTAGTTTGAAAAGGTCTGAGGGCTATTTTAAGCCCCTTCTTGACCAGTCTTCCCTTCCTAGGGTTGAAATTCAGGATGTATCATCTCCTATGGATAATATTTCTTCAACAGAAGTTCAAAACCTGAATCACAACCATGGTGATAAACAGTTTAACCTTAGCTTCATTATTACATTCAATGTGAATGCTACGGCCATAATGTCCATCATTAAAAAGAACTGGCATTTTATTTCTAGTTCGGCTGATCTGGTGGAAAAATTGGGTCCGTCTCCTTTTGTAGTATTTAAAAGGGACAGTAACCTCAAAGAATTGTTACAAAGAAAAGGTCTTGATTCTTCTTTTAGTAGACAAAAAGGGACATTTAAGTGTGGCTCTTGTAACTATTGTAAGTACATCAGACCTGGTAGTTCTTTTACCATTGGGAATAGGAAATTCCACATTCACCATAAGATTAACTGTCTAACTTGTTCTGTGGTTTATGCTGCATTCTGCATTTGCTGTCCCGCCTTCTATATCGGAAAGACGGACCGCAAGCTCAGAGAGCGTATTTATCAACACACGTATGCCATAAAGAAAAATAAAGGTGACAACGCTCTAGCTAAGCATGTGGATAAGAATCCAGGACATGCTTTCTGCTTTATGGGTATTGACCACTTACAAGGGAGCATTAGAGGTGGGCCACTGTCATTGATGCTAGAGACCCGTGAGCTTGAATGGCAACTTTCTTTGAATGCCTTTAAAGCTCCGGGGCTCAATGAAAACTGCAATATTAATGCAGTTTTAAAACTACGTAGTTACTTGAGGTAATTTTTGCATTTACCATATTTTAATAATTTTCAGTTAATTCCTATATTTAGAGATTTTTAGTTACATGTCTTGAGTAATTTTTAATGCTGACCTTACTGTTATTTAATTGCTCTTAGTTTTGTGGGCTGAATTAGCCTAGCGTATATTTGTGGAGGAGGGTGTATAATAATTTGATGACAGGTTGTATAATTATCTTAGTGACGTAAATTTACTATTTCCTGTTTTGTGTGTATTTAAACCAGTGGAGTTTTTGTTTGAATTTTATCTGAAGAAGCTGCATTGTTGTCTGTAGCGAAAACGCTTTTTCGTAAAAAATAAAACTGCGTTCATTTTTTACTGTATCCAGTTTGCTGGCGTTCTCCTTTGGACTTCCTGCTGTGATTTTTCATTGGTTTCTTATTCGTGTTGTGGGCCACTGTTAATTGTATATACAGTAACAAGACAAATGTTTCCTTTGACTTTTTGTTTTGAGCAAGGAGATTTTACAGAATTATGATGCTATGGCCTAGGCAACCATACTTTTGCTTTTCCTGAACGATCCTATAACTTGTACCAAATCTTGAAAGTAAGCAAATGTATACTGGTCTTGGAATGAATGATTTGCTAAATGGTGTAAGACTATATTCAATTTTAGGCAACTTTAAAAAAAAAAAAACAACGCATCCCACTCATCGCCCATTCCCGCTCAACCTTAACGCAATTGTTTTACAAGACTAAAAAAAAAAACAACACAAGTTTAAAAAGGGACCGGTGCCCATGCCTAAATCTGCCACTGGGTATTACAGGAAAAAACAAGTACAGGAAAAAACAAGTACAGTACCTCACCAATTGGGTAGGGAACGGCAGGAAGAGAAGGTAGTTGCTGTGCTTAGCTGACCGGGAACTCGAACTGCAGTGGCTGAACGGGAACTCCTCGTAATGCCTATATGGCGGTCCGTGAAATCCTTGACTGTAATAGAGGATCCAGTAGCAGGTAAAATCTCCAGTTCTTCGCAAAAGAAGGAATTACCTGCTGCTGGACCCACTATTTATTAGGAGCGAACAAAAGAAGCTTGGGTATGGGGTGAGGTGTTATGCAAGTGGTGGCTCGGGATGCAAGAATCCGATTGGCTGCCACCACTTGCTTAGCAAGAACTTTTGGAAACGCTTTTTCTGCAAAAACTTCAATGTGACCTTAATGTTAAAACACACTGAATCGTAACTAGATATGATAAATTACATATTTAGTTACGATTTCAGAGTGTTTTACATTAAGTTGCACTAAAAATTAGCAGTACACTTTGTCTCGCTTGTGGAAGCACTCAGGGGGAATGGCTAGAAAACTGTATCTTCTCATGGCGCGCTCGGCCTTAAAGGCACAGGCGTCATGAGAAGGCACTCGGGGTGAATGAGTTAAAAGTGCCTTTGGCATGTTTGATTGACAGGTCCTGAACTCATTTCTAGACAGTCATAAAAATTAAAAATCAGTGGTCAGATTTGAACTCAGGACACCATGCACTACAGTCATGGTACTAAACCACTAAGCCATGACAGCAGTACTTAGAAATGCAGAAATAGCATATACATAGGATGTAATCCAAAATGGAGCATGATAAAGCAGTTTCTGTGAAGTAGATACAATTCCAAAATGGCCAATCATAGAAATGTGCGGGAAAATCGGCATATATAAGCCCCATAGGCAGGAATACGCAGCAGAAACGATTGTAGAATAGACCTGCAGGCAGAATGAGTGGAGTAGGGGAGGGACGTTGTTTTTGAGCACAGCGGTGGGGCGTTGAGGAGTCCAGATACATGGTCTGGCTCCTAGTTCACCATCATGAGGCCCAACTCATGCAGGGCCAGGTCTCATGGGGAGCATACAGGCGGAGGCATGGGACCAGTTGGCTCATGATCTCACTAGTGCTACTGGGATTCCACGTACTGGTGAGCAGGTTCGTCACCACCATGCGGACCTGAAGCGACGTAAAGAAGACCAGTTGACCCAATGGATCCAGGAGGCCCGGGATATGCCCAACGCCCCACTACTGAGTAAGTTACATTTTACTTATGTATGTAAGGAATTCAACTAGCTGATACCATGGAGATGTGTATTCCAATATTACTTGTTTTGTATTACAGCTGCAGGAGTCTGCTCTGTGAATCGCAGGGCACATGACCGCAGGCTGGTGCGGCTGCACCACCATGCAGGTTAGTAACCCCACCTAGTACTTGTAAATAAATATTATAGTGTAGCACGTAGCAGAACACTGCAGTGTATTGATTAAAAGTAATAGAATGTGCAAGCAACAAGTGGAAGTCTGCAGGTATGGCTGCAACAAGTTCATCAGTATGCAAGTGAAACTGGAAATATAATTGATAGAAATAAATAGTTCTGTAATACAGATGTCCCACCATTAATTAAATGTAGTATAACCTGCAGTAGTCTCAAGAGTACAGCTTCAGAAGCTGAGTTAATCACATGTGAGATATATCCCCTGTTGAAATTCTGAATCATGACAGAAGTGAGGCTGCTGGAAAGTGTTTGAATCACCACAGGTCTAATATGTGAACAAAGCCTAGAAGTACCAACCTGAACTGTGAAATAGCAGGATGTGTGAGAGTGACAGAAAGGGTCATGTATCAATAAATAAAGTAGTAATAACTCCTGAATATATAAGCCTCAGTGTGGTTCTACAGAACTAAATGCATGTGGGAATTAAAATTAACATCCCAAACTGATTTCAGTGTGTCTGAATCTTGAATGTTTAAGCCAAAATCTGTATATGGTGATGACAGTCAACAATTTTCAGATAGAATGAATGATTGTCTGACATACTAAACATCCATAGTTGTCCCCTGCCCTGTCATCAAAGTGTAGCAGGATGATGTATCTGATCAAATTCAAAATAACTAGGATAGTGATGTATCTGTAACAGGTCTAGCATGACAGTCAATTAAACATCATTTGGAAACTATCACCCACAAGTTAATTGTGTTTCTATTACAAATGTATATTAATGTATAATTTATGAATGTGTCATCATTTTCTTTCTCCACCCCACCCTATAATTGCAAATTAAAAACTCACTAAATATTGGTATGTGAACATTTCATTAACCATGGACATTTGTCCTGTCGTTTCAAAAATATATGCATGTCCGTTGTTGCATGTGCCCTGTTCATACCTGCAAACCTGATGGCCTGTTGCCATTAATCAACCCTGCATGTTGTTTGATTGTGTATTTCTGTTCAAATAATGCATGTGATATTGATATGCCTGTTGTTCAATGGTGTTAATATCTGGGTGTTTGTTTAATGGGAATACCAATGCATGCTGTTACAACTAATTTGAATGGAATAATATGATACTAACCCAAACTCACATACTCACAAACCTAGAATGCTTGGGAAGGCAGGTCCCAGCGGACCCACCTCTCCCACCTCATCTGGCGACTGCACCTGGCACTAGTGCCCAGGCCGGACCCTCCTCCGGTGGCCCTGTGCCACCTTTGGGTGGAAGCGCTGCAGGGGATGGGGCCTGTCCCCCCTCTGCAAGCATGGCCGGAGGAGCCCGTCCACTCACCTTCCAAGGTGTCCGGTCTGTGGTGCGAAGGGAGATTCAAGACACTGTTCTTGGGCCCCTACGCCAGCTTGAGGCCCGGGTGGCACAGCTTACAGGCATGCCCGTTGTCCCGCCTGCACAGCCCCCAGCACAGCCCCGTTCTGGGCTGTGAAGAAACAGTGGCAACTGCCTATGGGTGGGGATATCAGTTCCACTGTTGCCATCTGTGGGCTCATGTGCCCTGGATATCCTAACCTCCGTCCCCGTCAATTGTGTAACCCCCCCACATGTGTCATACACCGCCCCTGTATGCGTCTTGTCTGTCTTGTCTGTTAACCTACCCAACCTACCTCCCCAGCTATACCGAATACCTTCACCTGACATACCACTCTCACCTGAAAAAAAAAAAAAAAGGGCACTCTGTACCCACAAAAAAAATTACGCCCCATACATAGCTGTCCATGTTGCACACATGTCCGCTGGACATTGAAACTGTTAATTAGAATTGGCTGTACAACAGGTATTAATGTTGTCCTGACACCTCTCTCAGGGGTGGAAGGTTTCAAATGTCACACCAAATTACATACAAATGCACAGCTGTTGCTGAGAAAGACATGGGCAGCTATGGGCCTCACCTACATAGGTTCATAGGTTCATAGATTAGTACTAGGCTAACTGCCCTTACGAGCCATTTTAAGCCTAGCCAATTATCCCCTGTGAGATTCAAACCCTGTACCTTGTGTTTGCAAGGCAAAGACCTTAACCATTAGGCCATCCTCCCAACCCCTCCCAACTCCCAACATCCTTCCTGCAAATCCCAAGCTTGTTTCCCTACTATCTTACCCTCTTTGTGACCCCTTTTTCACCACTTTCCTGTCACCCCTTTTTCTTTTCTTTCAAAGAAAATAGTGCGGGTGTGCGCTTGTGTGTGCGGAGCTAACTGCCAGTGCGCATGCGTGAGCTCCGCACAAACGAGCGCAGACCTGGTTTTAAGTGCTTAAAAGTGCCTTTGGCACTTTTGATTGACAGGTCCTGTACTCATTTCGAAAGAAAAATAAATTCCCACTGCCAGTCTCGAACCCAGAACCTTGGTAACACTAGTCTGTATGACCTACCACAAAGCCATGACTTTCATACAAGAAAATGGTGCTAAAATATATATAACATGTAATAGTAGGAATCCATATAAAGGCAATATAGGATGTGTACTACCCAAAGCATGTCAGGTAGATTTTTAATGCCCGAATTACTGGATTCCCATACTAGTTTAGTGTTAACAGAAACAGCCCTGCTAATTGTTAGCTTGTACATAATAATGTAAGGTAATGTACATATATGAAAGTATTATATGTACACATATATATATATATATATATATATATATATATATATATATATATTAATACATATGAAAGATAGTGGTAGGTGTCAGTATTCATACACACTCACTACAGGAAACAGTGAAGATAAATGCAGCAACCAGAATCTGCAACACAGCCTGACTCCTGTGAGACGTACTAACCCTTTAACTGCTTAAAGGTGCCTTCAGCACTTTGATTGACAGGCCCTGTACTCAATTTGAAAGCAAAATAAAAGCATACTATTAGGCCCTACCACAAGACCATTGTAACACTAGTCTGTATGACCTACCACTAAGCCATGACTCTCATACAGGAATATAGTGCTAAAATAAGTAGAACATGTAATAGTAGGAATGAATATAAAGGCAATATAGGATGTGTACTACCCAAAGCATGTCAGGTAGACATTTACTGTCCTAATTACTGGATTCCCATACTAGTTTAGTGTTAACAGAAACAGCCCTGCTAATTGTTAGCTTGTACTTAATAATGTAAGCTAATGTACATATATGAAAGTATGTATATGTACACACACACACACACACACACACATATATATATATATATATATATATATATATATATATATATATATATATATATATATATATATATATATATATTAATACTTATGGAAATATAGTTGTAGGTGTCAGTATGCATACACACTTACTACAGGGAACAGGTGAGAGAAATGTAGCAACCTGAATTTACAACAGAGCATGAATCATGAGAGACTTACTAACCTTCACACTCACAGAACACTGTCGACAGCATACCAGCATGGTCCACGCCCTTACAATCTGAAAGGGCAACGCCTATCTCACATACGCTTTTATAGCACTGTCCTGAAATCACAGTGATACATGCAATCAGTACACAACTGGCTGCATGCAATTAGCAAATGCTGCCTTACAATTGGTGCAGAGGCCATCACATGGACCTATGCAGATACCTACAAAAGCATCCAGTACTAACACTCCACACATGCAATACATTCATTGCACCAAACTGACGGAGAAAGAGAGAGAGAGACAGAGAGAAAAAGAAAGAAAGAAAGAAATAAAGCAATAAAGGAAGTGATAAAAAAACTGCATCATCAGAGCAACAAAACCAGCAGCAGCAGCAAACAGCAATTAGCACCAGTGACACAGCAACAGCTGGCACAAACACAGGTAATGCAAAGTAGCAGGTTAATACTGTGTTTACTGTGAAACCTCCAAATGTATCATAGTTCACTATCTATAGGTATGTCCATGAGATAGGTTGTGTGTACATAGTCCTGATATATATACATATGTAATATTGCTGTACATGTCTTCCATACTTAAAACTTCCATAGCTTAGAACACAAGGCCAGTTATGCATATGATGCAGTAGTTCCCAGGGTCAGTAGAGGTTCCTCCTCATTGGTGTGGGACCACTGTGTATGTATGGCACTGTTCAGGTACATATCCTGTAGTATGGCCAGGGTTTAATATCAGTCTGTAATGTGGTGCTATGTCCTCTAGGGGTGAACGTATCACACATCCAGGGATACCATTTTGTAACAGTGATGCTGTGTGTTCTGCAATGTTGAGGGTGGCCCTCACCTGGACATGTGAGATGATAGGGAGGTTACATTCATCTGTGATAACTAATTCCACCTGTGTAGGAGAATGGGGGGGATACCGGCACCTAAACTGCCTGCAACAATGTTGCCAATATCTGTGCATTTGGTGAATGTGAAGCATCTTACCACTGCTGACCACAGATGCCTTGCCTTCATGTGAATCTGCTCTGTGCTGCAGTAGCCTCCTGCTATTGTTATACAATGTGCCTGTATCTGTAGTCCACTGGACAGGATAAATAAGTGATGTGCATACGGTCTGGGTTAGATATGTGTGTGCACATTAAATGCACTATGTGGGATGTCTGTGGTAAGCTTTTGCAAAGGGGCCAGCAGTGTGTGTTGTGGGTTCCACTGGCCCAGTGGGCTGCATGGATAGCATCACAGTCCTAACTAGTGAGTAACTGTGTAATTACATACATACATAGCAAGGTAGTGTACTGTGTTTGTGGTGTTGTTGGGATATGTATATCCAGGCTGAGTAATGTGTGTCCACATCACAGTGTTGGATGGCAACACACATACAGTATGTTGGGATGAACACCCAGAGTGTTCCAGAAGTGTTGCCTGTGCAGAAATATATGGCCATTACCTGCACATCCCCCACAACACACACACATGCAACATATGGCAGAAGTAGTATAGCAGTACACATAGGTTCATAGATTCATACTAGGCTATTTGCCCTAGGGCATTGATAAGCCTAGCTAGAATGTGTTTGTCTTTTGCCACCCAATTAAAATTTATTTTGCTATGCCCTTTTCCGAGGTTAGTATACTGTGCCTCTGTCTAACAGTGACATAGAAGTGATACCGGGTACAACTATGATCTCCCATCCACTCATCCAGATTCCTATGGAAGAGAGTCAATGAGGGACTCTGCCTAACCTGTACTGTGAGTTCATTACAGAGTGAAGGGAGCCTCTGGGTTATGAATCTGTCCCTCCAGCATGTCCTATTTATTACAGTGCTAAGGTTCAGGTCTCTTGAGCGTGTGGCCGTATGGGATTTTGATTTCCTGAGGTGCAGCATGTCCATTACTTCTGGGTTGGACATGGCTGTAAACGTCAGGCACAGATTGCCTCTGAACAGGCAGTATGCCACTGAGTCCAGCTGGATTTTTTTTAACCGGGCAGCATATGGCATCTGTTTGAGCCCTTTGATCCTCTTGATGAGGTACTGTTGGGGTTTTTCCAGTTGCTGTAGGTGTCTGGTTACGCAGACAGTCACCCATGGGTTCTCCTGGGGGCATCTGTGGCCGTACTGCCTCTGGCCGACGCGCCCAAGGAGGTATGTCAACCTCCACTATGTTTCGGACTGTTATGCAGGCACAGGTGCATATGGAAAGGTACACCAGACAGGGTCTGAGGGAGCTGACAGCATGTTGCACAGCCATGACAGATGGCATGCGTGACATTGCGAATGCTATTCGTAATTTCACAGATGTCGTTGACAGACGTTGTGGGGACATACAACAGCTGCTCCACAACCAGATGTCCATGGGCCAGGGTGATGGTGTGCGTTTGCGGAGTCGACATGGCCGTATGCCGGCAACAGCATCAGCTGGCAGTCGCCGACGACGACAACAGGCCCACTCACGCACCTCAAGTGCCAGCAGCAGCCCCAGCAATGCTGGGTTAGTGCTGTCATCAGGACGCCCCAGGAGACCATGTGCACGTGGCTCTGGACAGTCCCAACAGGAACTGTGTCCAGTCATCACACACCCGCTTCCGATGACAGTACCCAGTCTGGGTTAGTACCGGATACGGTCCATAGCACCCCTGCCAGGCACAGGTACCGTGTTCGTGCCCACAGACACTGATCTGGATGACCTGACAGGTGCAGTCTGTGGCTGGCCACAAAACCCTGTACATGGCAGCCATTATGTGGGACTGTGTGCGTGCACACACATGCAGAAATTTAACACCTAGGGCAAACACATACACACACACACTGCACCAACATTGGTCCACCCTGTACTGCTGCCCCTCACAAACACACATACACACACATGTCAATTGGCGGTAGCAGTGGCTGGCTTGGGCATACCTAACCCACACCCTGTGCATATGATGACACTGTGCCACCTCCTGCATACTACAACATCAGTGCAGGAAAAGGTAAACACGTTGCTGATGCACATGGTGACTACATAGATGTGTATAAGTAGTAACATGTTGGTAACTGTTCACTGTTCCACTATGATTGTGTGTATATCCCAGCATTCCTGCTGCAGTAACTGTTTATCTGCACCCATACTACTTACCAAAGTGTACCAGCTGCACACCATCACATGCTACCATTAACTATGGGAATGTGCATCATGTGCTGTATTGTAGATTCAGCTATATGTATCTGTTCCGTCACACATGCATTTACACACACCATGCTACCCCCACACATGCACACGCTCCCCTGCCATTTCCATTATTTATTACCCTACATGAGTAGCTGTCGACACATGACAGGTACACATATGAAAAGTGTACTATTTGGATTACTACCGATTTCCTCCTCTCTACCTATACTCACAGGGTGCAGGCAACCTCATTACTTTAAAAGTGTAATGTGCATCAGGTACTGTGGTTCCCTGATTGCCACATCCAACATGTTTTCCATACGGAAATGCACACACAGAAACATCCCACATCCACATACTTGCCACATTCAGGTTTCAAAACACTATCTAGGTATGTTCTGGTACATGTGCGTGTTACAGTAGCATGTAGCACTATACTGAGTACTGGCAGTTGTCTGTTGTCATGTTGTTTGTATAGGGTGCTGTCAACATCACTGTTTGTTAAGGGAAATGTGCACCCTGCAGTGCATAGCCCCATTTGGCAAAAGCCACATCCCACCCCCAGCATTGTGCACACACACTAACCCCACTCACACTAAAACACATACATTGCATTTGCAAGATTCAAACCCCTACCTAACTGTGTTACAACACTAGAGACAGACACATTAGTAGAGTGTGCTATTTGCATTAGTGGAAGAAATCCTTTCTAATGCTGTACTTAGAGGGTGCTGACATCATCTGTGTTTAGGAAGAGGGATGTGCACCCTGTAGTGTGTTCTCCCAGTTGGCAAAAGGCACTTTTCCCTCACAGCATTATGCACACACACAAATCCCACTCACACTAACTCACATACCTTCTCTTTGCAGGATTCAAACCCCTATTTAGCTATGTTATGACACTAGAGACAGACACATTATCAGAGCGCACTATACGAATTACTGGGGAGCTTTAATTCGGGTAATATAGTTATAGAGTGCTGACATCATCAGTGTTTCAAAAGGGGAATCTGCATCCTGTAGTGTACTGTCACAGTTGCTAATAGGGGCATTTCCCACACACACATAGATGTGTTTAAGGTTTGCATATGTGTGGGATCCAGTACTCCAGTGTGATTAGTATATGGTTCGATTGCAACAATGAGGGATATACTTCAAGTGGTGAGCATTTTGTACTCATGTTTGTGATGATCAGGTCTAGTATATTTTCCCCTCTTGTGGGAATGTTGACTACTAGTTCCATAGCTAAAGAGTTTCTGAACTATGGGAACCCTAGAGCTTGGGTATTGTGGCTTGAGTAATGTTCACAGTCTATGTCTGGGTAGTTAAAGTCACCCAGTATGATGGTGTTTGAAGAGAAATCTATACTCTCCTGTGTTGTCATGCAGGCTGTGTGGGATTCCTGAGTTTGAGAGGGTGATGTAAGAGCTCCTCTGTGTCTCTTTCCATGTGGTCCAGGGAGGTACGTTTCAGGTTGTTCACACCAGCATGGACAATGACTGCCTCATACTTGTACTTGCTGTGGAGTGACCTGAGTGCTTGTGTTATGTGGCACATTCTATCACCCGACAGGTAGCTAAATGTGACCCTCACCTTGCTCAGTCTGGAGAGCGGGATGTCAGTGTGTCTGACTATGGCATCACCTATTATAGGTGTGTCACACATTGTGTTTGGCCTTATGGGCTGTGCCTGTTAAGAACACTGACTTTGTGAGGTCTGTGTTGCTTGAGATATGTGTTCATGTGGGATGCAGCGTGTCTGGCCATGTCATTTCTGTCCGTGGTCTGGTAACTATCACCTTTGGTGACATAGGTATTCATATGTCAGCTGGTGAGCATTTGCAGTGTTACCTACTGAAAGTGGTACAGCTTGTTTGTTGTACAATGGACTACATGCAGCCCTGCTTACAGTAGCTATGTTTGCATGCATGTTTCCTTGCAGTTACCCTGGAATACTGATCCGACCTGCCATGCAGAGTTACACAGCTTCTGTGGACTCCTAGTGACATCTGCATAGCTTACTATATGTATGTTCATGTCTCACTTGACAGAATGTCACTGTTTCTCCTGTGCACATGTATGTTGCCTGTGACACTTTGCATATGACTTACCTGGCATCTGTCCACGTGAGCAGTCATATATGCCACTGCAGAACTCTAAACCTGATGATGCACACACTCGAAACACTCCTCAGCATGGAGAACATCGCTATCTGTGCAGTGACAGATAGCGGATTCAGGGATACCAACAGCACCCCAGCACTACCAAGTTATACCTCATACCATGCTTTTCAGGCCCAAAACCACAAAAGGAGGGGGTGTATTGATATTCATCCAAGATACCCACACCTCCAGGTTGGTGGCAAAGCACCAAACATCAGAGACAATCTATATGCAAGTAACAATGGGTAAAACTGCCTTCCAGGTTATAGCCTGCTACAGACCACCCTCACAAACACAAGAACCGCACTTGGCCTTCCTGAAAACAGTTGGAAATATGTAGGTCTGTCCATACACCATTATATTGGGTGAGTTAAACTACCCAAACATAGACTGGGAGCATGACTGTAGCTCCAACACCCTAGCCCAAAGATTACTGGAATGTATATACCAAAATGCTATGGAACAACTTGTTACCACTCACACAAGAGGGGAAAACATACTGAACCTGATCATCACCAACATGGGGACTCTATGCTCCAGACCAGAAGTGTATCCCTCACTGGTAAGATCAGACCATAAACTAATCTCACTGGATATTCACATCCCAAGGCCACCCCCTGCACAGAAGAATACAGTCAACAACTCATGTAAAGCATGTTCACACTCCTCATAAATGATGTGGAAACCTTCAAAGCCCCCAGGCCTGTTGAAAATGTGGACCAGACTGCAGATACCTGTATAAAGGCATTCTATGGACACCTTCAGGAATGCATAGATCATGCAATCCCAAATAAAAGCAAGACCCAATCCTCCAAAGGCAGACATCCTGTGTGGTGGACACCAGCCATAAACAAACTATACAATAGAAGGAAGAAGCTACTAAATGATACAACAAACTCCCAAAATGTGAAGGCATCAGTGATGAGTATTAGAAGAAAACTACAGGCACTCATAAGATTGTCTAAGGCCATCTTTGAGAGAAGATTCCACAAGACACTGCAGATAATCACAAGGCTTTCTTTAGTTATGTTAGGAACCTGGGTGGTAATTCCCAGATATGCTCAGAGGTAGTCCAAGATGTCAAAAGAAACACCAAACACACAGACATTGCCAACATCCTAGTGGACAGGTTCACTGCTAACTTCTCCCCCCTCCACACCAAAAGGGCAAATATTTCTCCCAGCAGAGTGCTGCCCCCCCCCTGACATCTCAGATGCTCAGGTAAGAGCTGCCCTCTCCAAAGCAATAAACACTGCATCAATGGGACCAGACAGTGTCCCAGGCTGTGTCCTACATGAACTCCAAGAAGAGCTACACCCAGACATAACACTACTGTTCAATCCCAGCCTTACTGCACTATATGTGGCCAAAGAGTGGTGTACAGCAACAGTGGTCCCTCTACATTTAGGTGGTGTCTTAACGGATCCAGGACACTATCACCCCATAAGACTGAATAGCTTGGTCTGCAAAGCTATGGCAAGGATCATCATGAACCTCATAAATATAGATATTGGGGACCTACATACACTGCATCATACACAGTTTGGCTTTGTCAATGGCAGATCCTGCCTCTCAAACCTGTTTGATTTCTTTGAAACAGTCCCCAAGGCCACTGTCAAGGGGAAGGTGGTCTACACAGCCTACCTGGACCTAGCATAAGCCCTTGATACAATACCCCACTTGTGCATTCTAGGGAAGCTCACCAGTGTACATATTAACCCCTATGTCACTACATATATTGCACAGTGGCTCAAGGGCAGAACACACATGGTTAGAATTGCTGGAGCCATGTCAGCCTCAAAACCAGTTACAAGTGGTGTCCCACAAGGCTCAGCCCTGGGATCTGTCTTGTTCAGTATATATTTATCAGAGGTACAGGCCAACATGGAAGGACTATGGCTGAGCAAGTCGCAGATGACTTTAAACTGGACACCATAATCAACTCTCCAGCCAACACACGCATCCTCCCTAGAAACAGACAACTTGTGCCACAGCCATGGCCTCAAGCTGAATGCCAAAAAGTGTATAGTCATCCCCTTTAGCAAAAACAAAGTGACCACAAAGTACCACATATGTGTTAATCCATTAAGTACAGAAGAAGGAATTATGGACCTTGGGGCACACAAGTTGATACCATTCTCTCATTTGACAACCACATGGCCAAAGTGGTTAGAAAAACAGTTTATATAGGCCACCTCATCATGGAGGGATTCACATGTAGATCAGGGGGGAACATTGTACCTCTTTACTCATCCCTCATCCCTCATCATGCCCATGATTGACTACAATGCCCCTGTCGGCATGCACCTTACCAGACACCTGCAGTAACTGGAAAGACCACAAAAGTACCTCAACAAGAGGATCAAAGGGCTCAAACATATGCCACATACTGACTGGTTAAAGAAACAGCAGCTCTACTCAGTGGCATACTGCCTCTTCATAGGCAGTCTGTGCCTGACACATAAAGCCATGTCAAACCCTGACTTAATGGTCATGCTGCACCTCAGAATATCCAAATTCCATCAAGCTACACGCTGGACAGACTTGAACCTCAGGAGTGATATACATAGGACATGCTGGAGGGACACATTCATAACTCAGAGGCTCCCTTCACTCTGGAATAGTATCCCAATACAGGTTAGACAGAGTCACTCAGTGACTGTCTTCAAGAGGAATATTAATGACTGGATGGGACATTGTAGGTTTACCCTGGGTATCACTTATGTGTCACTGTTAGACAGAGGCACAGTATACTAACCTTGGAAAAGGGCATAGCAAGACAGATTTACAATGCATGGTGAAAGCCACACACATTCTGGCTAGGTTTATAAATGCCCTAGGGCAGATAGCCTAGTATGAACCTATGTATCTTGTTCACCATTGGCCCTATGTGCTGTTAATCACCAATGCAATCTCAATACTATGGTAGCATGTGCAAAGGTCAGTTTTCAGTCACCTCTATGGTATAGTTGTGGAATATGTGAGTCATGTAGTAATGTCACAGCTGCCACATGTACACAGTCAACCCTAAACCCTACCCATGGATGTACAACACATGTATGAGATGGAAACACATAGCCAAACTGTGGACTAAGCACTCTGAACCCAGTACTGGCATAACCTGTCAGGTGGCATGAAATACTACAGTGACTGCAATACCAGCCTGATGTAGACCTACACTGACAGCAATACAAGCACAGGAACACACCGGGCCATTCGTGGAGCCTAAGAATGGCATCCTGCCTGAGTGGCAGACACCTCTGCAGCTGGCACACAGGCATACGTTAGGCCTGAACACAGCACGCATAACACATAGCACACAAATCCTGTGTGCCAAACAAGCACAATCTGTACAGCTATACAACACTCCTGCTGCAGTTGTGTTAGGTACTTTTATTGTCCGGTACAGTGAGGTCATGCTCACCAGGCTGGACAAGGTGAAGGTCACAGTGATATGCTCATGGGGCACTATGGTCCACCACATAACACAAGCATACAGGTCAGTCAGATGCATGGACACATATGACTCAGTCATTGTCCATGCCACTACAGCTGACGTGTGATGTCCCTCACTGGAATACATGACAGGGAACATGGAAGGGCTCACTGAGCAAGTGGCACAGGCTGGTAGAACCCTGACCTTGGTTGGCATCATACCCTCACCAGGAATGCTGACATATTACTGAATGCTAATGAATTACTGTAGCTACAACACCCTAGCTGAAAGGTTCTTAGCATGTAGTCACTGCATTGCTATGGAACAACTTCTTACCACTCCCACAACAGGTGAAAACATGCAGCACCTGTTCATCAACAACATGTAGACTATATGCCCCAGACCAGGTGTGTATCCCTCACTACTAGGTTGATAGCATCTACATCTCACACTGTATATACACATCCCACATGCAGCACCTGCACAGAAGACCACAGTCATAATGTTACCCACTGCAAATACCATGTATTCACATGTGGCAGGCATCACACATGGTAACTATTGAAGGTCACAGGTACATCTGTGTATTTGGCACACAAATACATCATGTGTGCATTGCCATAACTGGTTTAATCGATGTCATGCATTATTGTAAGAAACAAACCGCACACATGGGCATTCTGTGTGAGCAAAACATACGTGACATGTCTGGAATCAAAAGCCATATATAATTGTGCTATTGTTTAGAAAGGGGTATGTGCATCCTGTAGTGTGTTTTCCCAGTTGCCAAAAGGGATGTTCTTTTCATACAAACACACTAACCCCCCTTCGCACACACTTGCTGGATTCAAACCCCTATCTAACTATGTTTATAACACAAGAAATGGATGCATTAGCAGAGCGGGCTATTTGCATTACTGGGAGATTTCTTTTCTCCTGATATACTTATAGGGTGCTGACATCATTGGTGTTTAGAAAGGGGAATGGGCATCCTGTGGTGTGTTTTCACAGTTGCCAAAAGGGATGTTCTTTTCATATAAACTTACACAGACACTAACCCCCTTCACACACACTTGCTGGATTCAATCTCCTACTTAACTATGTTATGACACTAGAGGCGGACGCATTAGCAAAGCGCGCTATTCGCATTACTGGGAGATTTCTTTTCTCCTGATATACTTATAGGGTGCTGACATCATCGGTGTTTAGAAAGGGGAATGGGCAACCTGTGGTGTGTTTTCACAGTTGCCCAAAGGGATGTTTTTTTCATACAAACTTACACACACACTAACCCCCTTCACACACAATTGCCGGATTCAAACTCCTACCTAACTATGTTATGACACTAGAGACAGACACATTAGCAGAGCACACTATTTACATTACTGGGAGATTTCTTTTCTCCTGATATACTTATAGGGTGCTGACATCATCGGTGTTTTGAAAGGGGAATGGGCATCCTGTGGTGTGTTTTCACAGTTGCCAAAAGGGATGTTTCTTTCATACACACCTACACATCCCCCTTCACACACAATTGCCACTTACTAGATTCAAACTCCTACCTAACTATGTTACGACACTAGAAACGGACACATTAGCAGAGCGTGTTATTCGCATTACTGGGAGATTTCTTTTCTCCTGATATACTTATAGGGTGCTGACATCATCAGTGTTTAGAAAGGGGAATGGGCATCCTGTGGTGTGTTTTCACAGTTGCCAAAAGGGACATTCCTTTCATACACACTTACCCCCCTTCACACACACTTACCGGATTCAAACCCCTACCTAACTATGTTATGACACTGGAGACGGACACATTAGCAGAGCGCGCTATTCAGATTACAGGGAGATTTCCTTTCTCCTGATATACTTATAGGGTGCTCACATCATCAGTGTTTAGAAAGGGGAATGAGCATCCTGTGGTGTGTTTTCCCAGTTGCTAAAAGGAACATTTCCCTCACACAGACTTGCACACAGACCAACCACAATCACCCACACACACACTCTGGATAAGCTGTCATTCCCTAGGGCAAACAGCCTAGTGTTGACCTCTACACCCATATGTTTAACTGTCAGATGCACATTATTTGGTGCTGATAGCAGTGTTTGCAGGTCTTTATTGCCATAACATTTCCTGTTTGTATGAACAACTTGTGTATCTGTGGAAGATGTTTGCATATGGGGGAAATCCACTGTATCATGTATGTCTCTGTAGTCATTTAAGTGTGAGCACTGTTCAGATTGCTATAATGTTGTTGGTTACTGGAATAACACGTACATATACCAGATATATGTGGCAAAATGCTAAACTGATATTTGGACTAAGTGTGTGAGCATGCCCAGTTCAGCCTTCCCATGGCATGTTGTGTAAAAGATGTCTCATTTATCAAAGTGTGTGAGCATGCCCAGTGTGAGCTTTCCATATGTTGAACTCTGCAGCCCATCACATTTGTGGATGAGTGTGAACTTCAACAAATATCTCCTGTTTATGGTTGTGTGTTCTGTGTCATGTTGTGTAGTTACTGTACAAATGCATTTTGTGTGAACACAACAGGGATTATACTGTGCCTGCAGGGTTTGCATGGGATACTCTGCATACATTTGTAAACATCCGTTCATACTGACCTAACACTGTAGTACTGTATAGTGTAGTGGTTCAGTACTTTCACTGTGGTGGACAGTATCCTGGGCTTTAGTCCTATCACTGCTTTACATTTCCATAGTGAGCACAACAGCCTGGTTAGGGTCCAGTTGTGCACATCTGACCATGTTGCATTATGTTCAGATATTAACTACTTACAACAGCCTCATCCAACATCAGTAGTGTATTCCACAACATAGGTGTACATTGGCAAACACTACCAATGTGCCCTAGGCCATTTCTAATGCTAGTCAGAGAGTGTGTTTGTCCTTCAACACATTGTAAGTGTAGTTTGCCATGACATATGTCATGTTTAGTATACTGTTCCTCTGTCTACCCGTGACATAACAGTGATAGTCAGGGTAGACCTACCATCTCCCATCCACTCATTAAGATTCCTGTTGAGGAGAATCAACGAGTGACTCTATGGATAACCTGTACTGGTAGTTTACTCATGCGTGGGGGTGGCTTCTGTGTTATGGATAATGCAGTACAGCTTGTTCTATGTATGTCAGTGCTGGGGTTCAGGTCCCTCATGTGCATAGCTCACTGCCATTCAGATTGTACAAGGTGCAGCATGTTCCTTGATTCCAGCTTGGACATGGCTTTCTACATCAGGCACAGCTTGCGTCTGGGTGGCCAGCATGGCAGTGTGTGGAGTTGCACTCTTGTTTAATTAGGCAACACATTACATCTGTTCAAGCTCTGTGATACTCCTGGTGGGGTACTGTTGTGGACTTTACAGTTGATGGAGGTGTCTGCTGAGGTACACCCACAGGGGCTGTTGTAGTCAATTGTAACGCTGATGAAGGATAACTGCAGAACCACAATGACCGGCCCTTATCTAGATGTCATAACCTTCATGATTAGGTTGGTATATGGATTGTTTCTGTTAACACTACAGCCACATGTTTGTCCAATGCAGGATATCTATCACCTTGTGTACCCAGGTCTGTCATTACATGTTAAGTATGTAATGGGTTAACACCTATGTGGTAATTGGTGGTCACTTACTGTATATCCACAGAGGTTGACTATACAGTTTCCTCCATTTAACTTGCTGACATAGCTATGGCACCAGTTGTCTGTTTCTATGTGGCCCTTTTGTGGGATGCTTGTGTCAGCTGGAGTGTCAGATATGTTGGGCAGTTTGTAGTCCTCTGCAAACATGTTCAGGCACAGTCCTTACATGTTGGCCTGTACCTATGGGGCATATATACCAGACGAGGAAGGTCCCAGGACCAAGCTTTGTGGGATACCTGTTATATGTGGTTTGTAGTCTGACATGGCTGCAGCATGTCTGACCATGTCAGTTCTGTCGTTGGTCTGGTTTGCAACCCCTCTAGTGACATAGGGGTATATATATAAGCTGGTGAGCATATCTATATTGAACACGTAGGGTATTGTATGGAAGGCTTTGCAAGGTCTAGCTACGCTATGTGGACCACATTGCCCTCATCAGTGACCTCAATTACTGTTTCAACTGAGTCACACATGTTTAGGGGCAGGGTCTGCACTTAATAAACCCACACTGGGTAGGGTCGGGTGTCAATAGATCCCCAATATCTTTATGTCTGCGGTACATGCTGATCCTTTCCATAGCTGTGCAGACCAAGCGTCTCAGGATTCTGTGGTGGTTGTTTTTAGTATCCATTCAGGCGACACCTTTCTTGAGAACGACCACTGTTGTTGTACACTGCTCTTTGGGTACATATCCTGTGGTAAGGCTGACATAATGTCAGGGAGGCAGCAGTCTGCTGGGAAATATATTTTGCATTATGGGGGGGGTTTGCACTGCACCTGTCAGGATGTATGTTGCCAATACGTCTGTGTGTTTGGTATGTTGTTTGTAATATTTGTGTGATCCAGAGCATATCTGGGAATTCACAACACGCTTCCTACCATCAGTTGCAGCAGCCTTGGGATTATCCTTAGTGTCCTGTACAATTTGTATCATAACAGGTTCATAGGTTCATACTAGGCTATCCACCCTAGGGCATTTGTAAGCCTAGCCACAGTGTGTGTGGCTTTGCCACCCTTGCTATGTGAATATTATGGCCATTTATGATTTACTTAGCTGTGCCTCTGTCTGGACATGACACAGTAAAGACCCCCAGTGTACATCTACAATCATCCATCCATTTTGCCAACGTCCTGTTGAAGAGTGTCAGTGAGGGGCTCTGCCTAACATGTAGTGGTATTCTGTTTCAGGGTGTGGAGAGCCTCGGGGTTAGGTATCTGTCCCTCCAGCACATCCTATTTGATTATGTGTTGAGGTTAACATCTCCGACTCACACAGCTCCGATGGCTTTGAGTTTTCTGGGGTGGAGCATGTCCATTACTTCTGTGTTGGACATGGACTTGTACAACAGACATACAATGCCTCTGTGTAGGCAGTATGTGACTGCATTCACCTGTGGTGTCTACAGCCAGGCAGCATATGACATATATTTGAGACCCTTCCTAACTCTTGGTGAGGTACCTTTGAGGTCTTTCTAACTGCTGCAGGTGCCAGGTAATGTACATCCCAAATGAGGCATTGTACTACATTATGGGTCTGATAAGGGAACAGTATAGGGGCACAATGACCTTTGTTGACGTAGATGTGAATCCTTTCATGATACAGTGTCCAATATAGACAGTCTTCCTAGCCAAACTGGTAATGTGACTGTCACATAACAGGTTACTGTCCACTTGTGTCACTAGGTCCTTGATTACTCCTTCCATACATAATGGTTTACTACCTATGTGGTAATTTGTGTGTACCTTGTTTTGTATTTGGTGGTACATTCATACTGTCCACTGTCTTCAGGTCAGTGGGGTGGGGTTCCTGTGTGTGAGTGTGGTCTGTAGCATGCTACAGACTGTACAGCAGTCTTGCCTACGGTTAGTTGCACATGGGTGGACTGCAATGACGTAAGCATTGTCAGTTAACTGGACATATAGGTGTCTGTGCTGAATATGGATACTCACCCTCCTTTTATGTTTTGTTCCAGGTTTTGTGGCCATAACACATGATATGTGGTATTACCTGGTAGTGCTGGTGTGCTGTCACGAGGCTTGCAGCAGGTTTCTATCACTGGACAGACATCAATGTTCTCCATACTGGGGATGGCCTCAGCAGCATGCATATTGAGGTTTACACGTCTGGCATTGATCAGCATTACCCTTCTGTTTCTTTCCAGTTTTGTTTTCTATGGTGGTGGGTTAGTCTTTACGGCCTTGCCTACAAAAGGATCTCTGTAGGTTGCAAAAGCCTTAGGCAATATCCAGACGCCCATGGGTAACAGGTGCAAGCCATCCCTGGAACAGCAGCATGTCTCACTATGGAGTCACCTATTACAACTGTATCAGGCATGTTGTTTCTCCTTCTGTCCTGTGACTGTTTGGCATACCAGCTTTGTGTACTATGTGTTACATGTGCTATGTCTGGAGGTTGTTTATTGGGTGTCTGTTTTGGAGGTTTGTGTTGGTGTTGTGTGTTTGTAATTAGGGCCTCTGGGAATGTTTTTGGGTTTATGTGTTTGGTTTACAGTCATTGTAGGTCTATGTGGGACTGGGTTTGTGGTGTATGTGGTTACCTTGTCCTCCTGACTAGTTTTGACAGTACTGATTTGGGGGTGCTCAGGCTCCGGTTTGGCTACCTGGTTGCGTCTATCACATATATTTGTATTTATTGGGGTGAGTTGTTGTGTGTGTACTTGGGACAGGTGTCACATTGCCTCTGGATTCACAGATTCTACTTGTTTTGCCTGGCCTTAGTGGATTGTATGTGTGGACACATTTTATTGCCATACTAGTGATCACTCATTACTTCACTTTTTATGTTTGATCTATCATGTGGTAGCTTCCTCATTCTCTTCAATGGTTTAGTAATTGCTGGAGTCCAGCATGCCAGATGCCTGGGTGTACGGCATTGTGTCTTGTTGTTATTTGTGATTGCAGACTCCAAGCACTCTTGGCTGTGTTCATGGTATGCCTGTATAACATGTTCTGCAGTGTGTCCCATATTCTGGACTTGCACAGGGCCTTTCATGGATTACACATTGGTTTGTAGGGGTGCAAGCTATGCTTTATACATGTGTTTCACTGTGGTATTCTGGCCAGGGACTGGGGTTGGGATGTGTAACTACAGTGTGATTACTCTATGGTCTGGTCTTACCAGTGAGGGATACACTTCTCATCTTGACATCTAGTACACATATTTCTGATTATCACATCCAGTATGCTTACCCCTCTTGTGGAAGTGTTACATTTTGCATGTCCATTTTGTTTGATGGATTCTGGGAAATTGTCTACAAATGTGTCGGTGCTAGTATAATACAAAGAGTATAGTGACAAACATCTCAAAAGCTGACTTCACACTTCTTCAGACTGAGATGGTATCCTTTAAGCCCACTGGGCCAGTGGAAACCACAACACACAATGGTGACTCCTTCACAGACGCTTTCTACGGACATCTCCAAGAAAGCATGGACCATGCAATCACAAATAAAACCAAGACCCTCTCCACCAAGGGAAAGTGGCCTGTCTGGTGGACCCCAGCCATAAACAAACTGTATAACAAATGAAGGATACTAATGCAAGACAGAGCCAAATCTCCTAAAGGGAAGGCAGCTGTGAGCAGCACTAGTAAAAAGCTACATTCTCTCATAAAGACATCCAAGGTCAACTTTGAGACATAAACACCAAAGACAATAAAGATAACCACAATGCCTTCTTCAGTTATGTCAGAAACCTGGGTGGGAACCCTCAGATATGCTCAGAGTTGGTATACAACAACATAAATTTCAGTGACCTGACAGATATTGGCAACATTCTGGCAGACAGGTTCAGTGCAATTTTCCCCCTCCCTCACTCCCAAAAGAAGATAGTTATCACAGCTGAATGTAACCTCACTGTCATCTCAGATGTCCATGTGAGAGCCGCACTCAGCAAAGACAAAAACACAGCATCAATGGGACCTGATGGTATCCCCAATTGCGTGCTACGTGAACTCCAGAAGGAGCTAAACCCGTATATACAAATGCTATTTAACCTTAGCCTTGCTACAGGATATGTACCTGAACACTGGCGTACAGCAACAGTGGTCCCACTCCACAAAGGAGATGCCTCCACAGACCCTGGGAACTACCACCACACAAGCTTAACCAGCCTTGTCTGCAAAGCTATGGAAAGAGTCATTATGGAGCTCTTAAACAGAGACATTGGTGACCTACAGACCCTTGATCCCACCCAGTTCAGCTTTGTACAGGGCAGATCCTGCCTTTTGCACCTAGTTGACTATTTTGAAACTGTCAGTAGGGCCATTGATGAGGGCTAAGTGGTCCACACAGCCTACCTGCACTTGGCTAAGGCCTTTGACACAATACCCCACTCAGGCATCATAGACAAGCTCAACAGCTGAAATATAAAACCATATGTCACAGGATAGGTTGCAAAATGGCTAAGAAACAGAACCCATAAAGTCGACATTGCAGGTGCCTTGTCAGATTCAAAGCCAGTCACAAGTGGTGTCCCACACGGATCTGTCCTGGGACCCCTCTTATTTGGCATTTACTTTTCAGATGTGAAAGCAAACATATGAGGGTTGTGGCTGACAAAGTTTGCAGATGACTGCAACCTAGGCACCATAGTGAATACGTCAGCCAGCACACACATCCTACAGAATGCCCTCACAAAAACAGATAGCTGGTGCCGGAATCATGGCCTGAAACTGAATGCAACTGATGTGTAGTCATCCCCTTTGGGAGGAACAAAGTACCCGCAAATTAACACATAGACAGCAACCCACTGAGCACAGAAAACAAATCAGACACCTGGGGACCCATGTAGATAGTGACCTCTCGTTTGACACCCATGTTGCCAAAGTGGTTAGAAAGACTTTCTATCTTGCCCACCTTATCATGAAGGGTTTTCCATCCAGATCAAAGGAGGTCATTGTCCCCTATACTTCTCCCTTATCAGGCCCATGATTGAATACAAAGCCCCATTTGGTGTGTACCTCACCCAGCACTTGCAACAGCTGGAGAGACCCCAAAAGTACCTTACCAAGAGGATCAAGGGTCTACAACACATGTCATATGCTTCCAGACTAAAGAAAATCCAGCTTTATTCAGTAGCATACCGCCTACTTACAGGTGACCTATGCCTGACATACAAGACCATGTCCAATCAGGATTTGGTGGACATGCTCCACTGCAAGCAATCCAAATCCACCAGAACCATGAGAGCTAAAGATTTGAACCTCAGCACATACATGTATAGGGCATGCTGGAGGGACAGAGTCATAACTCAGAGGCTTCTCACACTCTAGCACAGAATCCCAGTTCATGTTAGACAGAGTCCCTCACTGACTCTCTTCAAGAGAAATCTGGACAAGTGGATGTGAGATCGTAGGTGTACCCCAGGGGTCCTCCCTGTGTCACTACTAGACAGAGGCACAGTCAAGTTATTCGATTAAGTAAGGGGGTCATAATGTGTCACTACTAAGTCAGAGACACAATATTCAGAATCTATTCTGTACACTTATTACCACTATAAGGGGTGGCAATAGCCACATCACTATGGCTAGGCTTATAAATGCACTAGGGCAGATAGCCTAGAAGTAAACTATGAAACTATGAAACTATGGTATATGTGTAGGTATTTTCAGTCAAGCAATATAATGTGGTTTGGGGGGCTTGATATCTTCATGTATTCCAACATAGGCCTGGTGCAGTTCCTGCTATTAGGACAGTGGTCTGCAGCAAGCTATATAGTGATAGGCAGTTTTAGCTATTGGTATTTGACCATGGCTAATCCATGCTGCTTCTTGTTGTGGTACCAACATGGGGGTGTGGTTATCCATGACATTTATTGCTAGTCACCCTCGTTTTGTAGCTTGTTCCATGTTTTGCAGCTGTACATCACTGTATGACGTGTGACCTGGTAGTGTTAGGGTGCTGATGTGGGCTTTGACCCATTTTTCTATTACAGCACTGATATCTACATTCTCTATACTGTGTGCGTTTACACTGCACGCATCTTGCTGTTTATACTTCTGGCATTGGGTAGCATTACATCTAGGTTCCTATCCCTTGTGATACCTATGAAGGTGGGTTTGTGTTTTTGTGGTTCATGATTGGTGAGGGTGGATGTTAGTCAGGGTCCTCAGGTGTGCATATGGTACATGGTGTTACATTACTTAACACATGGCATTCATGCCTCAGGTGGTGCTGCAGGGCTGCCTCTGTCGGATGCACATACTACACTCCCTGTACATGTTTGGAAGCAGGTTGTGTCATGTTAGGCGTCCCTGTTACTATATGAGTGAGTTGGAGGGGGTATCAGTCCCAGTGTTCCTACTGAGCCAATGTATGTGCTATGTGTTGCCTCTTTGCCAAGGCCAGGGCATACTGGGCATGCCTCCTTCTGCCTACTGGGGCAAGGTCAGGTTGTTCCTCCTCCGAGTCACCCTCTGCCTGTGGTGGCCTTGGCAATGGTGGGGGTATGTTTGGCCCAGCCCTATGCTGGTCCTTCTGCAGCTGTTTCCACAGGATCATATTATGTAGCATAGCACATATCATGATCATTTGGGTACATGTAGTTGGTGTGTACTGCAAGGCTCCACCAGATGTGTCCAGACACTGGAACCGTGACTTGAGCAGCCCAAACACACGCTCTATGACATTACGTGTTTGTGCGTGTGCCTCATTATGGCGTTCCTGTTCAGGTGTGTGTGCATTTCTGATGGGTGTCATCAGCCACGGCTCAAGTGCATAACCTGCATCTCCCACTAGGTGTCTGTGTGGGAAGTCCCCACTGGCAAATGATTGGTAGAGCTGCGTCAGATGCCAGATGTGGGAATCATGGTAGCTCCCAGGGCAGCCAGCACACATGTTCATTATTATGCCTTGGGCATCACACACGACCTGGCAGTTGATGGAGGGGAATCCCTTGCGGTTAATATAGGCTCTACCCCGCTCACTGGCTGGTGCTTTGATGTGCATGTACGTGCAGTCTATTGCACCCAGTACCTCAGGGTATCCCGCTATTTGCTGGAAGAGATGCATATTGCTGGCCAATACCTCACGGGCACTGGGGAAATATACATGATCACCGACATGTGCTGACATGGCATCCAGGAACTGGTGCAGTACCCTGGAGGCTGATGCCTGTGATATCCCCATCATATCACCAGTTGGTCTCTGGAAGGTACCTGTTGCTAGTATTCTTAGGCCAATACATACCTTGTTTCCACTGGGATGGGTTCCCCTCTGTTGGTTCTGTGTGTGAGACGTGGCCTGCACAGCTCAACAATTTGCTGCAGAAGGTCTCTGTCCACTCTGTAGCGCTCTACTATCTCTAGCTCATGTAACCCATGGTAGGTGACCCTGGGCCTGTATACTCTTCTCCTTCTCCTCACTCTGGGTTGTCTGTCAGCATCTGCATTGTCACCACCCTCAGCAATTCGCCTATGCCTGATTATAACAGCTATGGCAGCCCCTAGCATTTCTGCTCTGAGTTCAGCTTTTTCAGTTTTCAATTCTGATAGCTTACTCATTTCTTGCAGTATCTCTTGAGGGATACACCCTGCACTGCTGTTTGCAGTGTTTTAAGTGCTGGGTTGGGCTTCTAGTCTGCCTGTGTAATTGCCTGCTTCTAATTGTTATCACCAATTAACTCCAGCAGTACCCTCTGGCAGCTTCCTTGTAATCTGGTTGTTTAATTTTTCCTCTCTGTTTCCTCAGGGGGAGCAATGTGCACACCAGAATAAGCACGCTCACAGTAACTTAAACGCGCGCACACATTCTTACATGGTTTGAACTTGGCTGATTCATGGTAAAACGCGCGCTCATTGCCTTACACACATGCACGCCCGCGCAAACCATTGTAAACGGTTTGCAACACGCTCCCACATGTTGAACCTGCCTTACACGCACGCACACGCGCGCATGCACGTATATCAAGAAAGTTTGAGTGTAGGGATAGTGTGCACCCTCTATTTCTTGACTTTCCTAGTGTTCTGTTGGGACACACCTCTCTCCCTGATGTCTGTCTGTCATCTGTCACGTTACACTGCCCTCCAATGTGATACATTTATTTCTATCATTCTCCCCCGTGATGTCACCTACCTCTTACTCTATTCCTCCCCCTTCTGTAACTCTTACACTACTCGGAAAGTGCTCATTACATATGTGGCAGTGTGATTCAGTATTGAAACCCTCATTTACATAGGATTGCCTAGTAATGTTTAGTTACATCTCTTACACTGAGCTTCCCCCCCCCCCCTTGGCAACCACTACACGGTGGCCATATTGTTTTTGGTCTGCTAGTTCCTGCATTGTCATTCCATGTAATACATAAAACCCACAATTCTGAGCTTATAAGCTTCGGTTTTTACTTTTGAGCAGCGCACCCCGTTTGCGCGGATGTGCGCTGCAGTTAAACATCAAAATCCCCCGGAAAAAAAAAAAGTTATTTTAAATAATTTTACATCACTTTTTAATGCCAATGGCCACATATTTGGCCATTGGCATGCTAGATGACACATATGCACCCTTTATTTGGAGCTGACATAGCTCCGTTGTCAATTTTGCAGAAATGTACTCAGTTGTCAGCTCAGTACATTTCTGCAGCTAAAACGTCCGTTACACGGACTGGTTTGGGCTTCCTGGATCGCTCAAATACCTCATTTGCATATCTTTGAGCTGCAAATGAGGCATTGAGCATTTCCACGCCCAGTCCGTGTAAGAGACATTTTAGCTGTCTCTTACACGGAGGTTTGGGCTGTTCCTGGATCGGGAGGCTTACACGGAGGCTTACTCTACTCTTAAACTCCGTGTAAGCCTTTGTGAATCCGGCCCTATGACTTCACATGGAAACCGTTGTCTGCTTGCCTGCTTGTTTATTCATTTTGTAAAATAAATGAAACCACATTTTCACATGGAATATGTGTGTTTGTTTACTTATTTGTGTATGTATGTGTGATGATTGGGGGAAGATGGGCGAAGGCTGCCAGCCTAGTCAAACAGAATTTGATACATAATTCTGTCAATTGTATAAATAAATGTAAAATACAGGCTTGTGTTTTTAAATGAAATAAAACACTGTAAAATTTGAACTTCAAGATTGTTGCAACATTGCCATCTGCTGGAAAACCAAGCCAAGCATTTCAAATGTGTCTCTTGAAGTTGGAAAGATATTATGATTCTCTGATGTTTTACAAGTCGGCTCCAGTGGGTCTGGATGAAGGT
>NC_056725.1:761168389-761185111 GCF_019279795.1 Protopterus annectens | reverse complement strand
TAGGAGAAAAAATCTCTCAATAATAAGATAGCGTGCTTTGCTAATGCGTCCGTCTCTAGTTTCATAACATAGTTAGGTAGGGGTTTGAATCCAGCAAGTGTGTGTGAAGGGGGGTTAGTGTGTAAATATGTATGAAAAGAACATCCATTCTGGCAACTGTGAAAACACACCACAGGATGCCCATTCCTTCCTAAACACTGATGATGTCAACCTATAGGTATATCGGGAAAAATCTCCCAGTAATGCAAATAGCACGCTCTGCTAATGCGCCTATCTCTAGTGTCATAACATAGTTAGGTAGGGATTTGAATCCAGCAAGTGTGAAGGTGGGTTAGTGTGTGTGTATGAAAGGAACATCCCTTTTGGCAACTGTGAAAACACACCACAGGATGCCCATTCCCATTTCTAAACACTGATGATGTCAGCACCCTATAAGTATATCAGGAAAAAATTGTCAGTAATCCAAATAGCATGCTCCGCTAATGCGTCCGTCTCTAGTGTCATAACGCTAGTTAGTGGGGTTTAAATCCAACAGAAGTGGCAAGTGCGTGTGAAGGGTTAGCAGTGTGTGTGTGGCGTGTAATGAAAGGAGCGTCCCCTTGCAGCAACTGGGAAAACACACTACAGGATGCACATACCCCCTTTCTAAATAATATCACAATTATTTATGACTTTTGATTTGAACATGTCCGTGTGTTTGCTCACAGATGCCCATGTGTGTGGTTGTTTTCTCACAATAATGCATGACATCGATTAAAACCAGTTATGGCAATGCACATGATGTATGTGTTTGCCAAATACACGCCTGTACCTATGACTAATAGTTACCATGTGTGATGCCTGCCACATGTGAATACATATTTGCACTAGGCCAACACGTATAGCTGTGGTCTTCTATTGCAGGTGCTGCGTAATGGGATGTATATACAGTGTGAGATGTGAATGCTATCAACCTAGCAGTGAGGATACATACCTGGTCTGGGGCATATAGTCTATGTTGATGAATTGAGTGTGCATGTTTTTCACCTGTTGTGGGGAGTGGTAAGTTGTTCCATAGCAATGCAGTGACTGCATGCTAAGAACCTTTCAGCTAGTGTTGTAGCTGCAGCTATTCATTAGCATTCAGTGTGTATGTCAGCATTCCTGGTGGTATGATGCCAAGCAAGGTCAGGGTTCTGCCAGCCTGTGCCACTTGCTCAGTGAACCCTTCCATGTTCCTATCATGTATTCCAGTGAGGACATCACATCAGCTGAAGTGGCATGGACAATGACTGAGTCATGTGTCCAGCCATCTGACTGACCTGTATGCTTGTGTTATGTGGTGGACCATAGTGCCCATGAGCATATCACTGTGACCTTCACCTTGTCAGCCTAGTGGGCTACTGTACGGACAATAAGTACTAACAACTGCAGCAGTGTTGTATGGCTGTACAGACTGTGCTTGTTTGCTTTAGGATTTGTGTGCTTATGTGTTATTCGTGCTGTGTTCAGCCTAATGTGCCTGTGTGCCAACTGCAGAGGTGTCTGCTGCCACTCAGGCAGGATGCCATTCTTAAATCACAGTGGCCCCGGTGTGTTCCCCGTGCTTGTATTGCTGTCAGTGTGAGTCTACATCAGACTGTTATTGCAGTCCTGTAGTATTTCATGCCACCACCTGACAGGTTATGCCAGTACTAGGTTCAGGTGCTTAGTCCACAGTTGTATGTGTTTCCATCTCATACATGTGTTGTACATCCATGGGTGAGGATAAGGGTTGACTGTGTACATGTGGCAGCTGTGACATTACTACATGCCTCCATATTCCACAACTGTACCATAGGGTGACGACAACTGACCTTTGCACATGCTACCATAGTATTGATTGCGTGGTGATTAACAGTACATAGGGCCAATGGTGAACAAGATACATGGGTTCATGGGTTCATACTAAGGCTATCTGCCCTGGGGCATTTATAAACCCTAGCCAGAATGTGCAATGGCTTTCATCACGTACGTAATTAAATCTATCTTGCATACCCTTTTCAAAGATTTTATTATACTGTACTCTGTCTAACAGTGACACATAAGTGATACCCAGGGTAAACCTACAATGTCCCATCAGTCATTAATATTCCTCTTGAAGACAGTCACTGAGTGACTCTGCCTAACCTGTATTGGGATATTGTGCCAGAGTGAAGGGGAGCCTCGGAGTTATGAATGTGTCCTCCAGCATGTCTATGTATATCACTCTGGTTCAAGTCTTTCCAGGCGGTAGCTTGATGGGATCTGGATATTCTGAGGTGCAGCATGACCATTAGAGTCAGGGGTTTGACGCTAACTATATGTCAGGCTGGGTGCCTATGAAGAGGCAGTATGCCACTGGTAAACTGCTGTTTCTTCTTTCCAGTCAGTATGTGGCATCTATTTGACCCCTTTGATCCTCTTGTTGAGGCACTTTTGTGGTCTTTCCAGTTGCTGCAGGTGTCTGGTAAGGTGCATGCCGACAGGGGCATTGTAGTCAGTATGGGCATGATGAGGGATGATAAAGAGGCACGATGTCTCCATCCCTGATCTACATGTAGAATCACCCTTGATAAGGTGGCCTATAAAATGTTTTCTAACCATTTTTGGCCATGTGGTTGTCAATGAGAGAATACTATCGCTTGTGTACCCAAGGTCCTAATTCAACCGTCTGTACGTAATGGATGCACATATATGTGGTACTTTGTGGTCCCTTTGTTTTTATAAAGGGATGACTATACACTTTTGGCATTCAGCTTGAGCCATGGCTATGGCCCCAGTCATCTGTTTCTAAGGCCCTTTGGAGGATGGTGTGTTGGCTGGAGAGTTGATTATGGCGTCCAGTTTGCGGTCATCTGTGACTTGCTCGTACAGTCCTTCCATGTTGTACCTTTACTCTGATAAATATATACTGAACAGAACAGATCCCAGAGCTGAGCCTTGTGGGACACCACTTGTAACTGGTTTTTGGTGACATGGCTCCAGCAATTCTAACCATGTGTGTTCTGCCCTTGAGCCACTGTGCAATATCTGTAGTGACACTTAGGGGTTAATATATGTGCGGCTAGTGAGCTTCCTAGAATACAAAGTGGTATTATATCAAAACATACAAGGTCAGGTAGGCTGTGTAGACCACCTTCCCCTTGACAGTGGCCTTGATGACTGTTCAAAGAAATCAAACAGGTTTGAGAGGCAGGATCTGCCATTAACAAAAACCAAACAGTGTATGATGAAGTGTCTGTGGGTCCCCAATATCTATATTCTGAGGTTCATGATGATCCTTGCCATAGCTTTGCAGACCAAGCTATTCAGACTTATAGGCGATAGTGTCCAGGATCCTGTTAGGCACCACCTAAATGTAGAGGACCACTGTTGCTGTGTCACTCTTTGGCCATATCGTGTAGTAAGGCTGGGATTGGTTTCAGTGTTATGTCTGGGTGTAGCTCTTCTTGGAGTTCATGTAGGACACAGCCACAGTACACTGTCTGGTCCCATTGATGCAGTGTTTATTGCTTTGGAGAGGGCAGTTCTTACCTGGGCATCTGAGATGTCGGGGGCAGCACTGCTGGAGAAATATTGCCTTTTGGTGTGGAGGGAGAGGTAGCAGTGAACCTGTCCACTGGGATGTTGGCAATGTCTGTGTGTTTGGTGTTCTTTTGCCATCTTGGACTGCCTCTGAGCATGTCTGGGAATTACAGGTTCCTAACATAACTTCTGAAAACGCTGTGATTGTCCTCAGTGTCTTGTGGAATCTTCTCTCTCAAAGATGGCCTTAGACAATCTTATGAATGCCTGTAGTTTCTTCTAATACTCATCAGTGATGCCTTCACATTTTGGGAGTTTGTTGTATCATTTTAGTAGCTTCATCCTTCTGTTGTATATTAGTTTGTTTATGACAGCTGGTGTTCACCACACACAGGGCGTCTGCCTTTGGAGATTGGGTGTTGCTTTTATTTGGGATTGCATGATCCATGCATTCCTGAAGGTATCCATAGAATGCCTTTACAGGTATCTGCAGTCTGGTCCATATTTTCAACAGGCCTGGGGGCTGAAGGTTTCCACATCATTTATGAGGGTGTGAACATGCTTTACATGAGTTGTTGACTGTATTCTTCTGTGCAGGGGGTGGCCTTGGGATGTAGATATCAGTGAGATTGGTTATGGTCTGATCTTACCAGTGGGGATACACTTCTGGTCCTGGAACATAGAGTCCCCATGTTGGTGATGATCCAGGTTCAGTATGTTTCCCCTCTTGTGTGAGTGGTAACAAGTTGTTCCATAGCATATTGGTATATAAATTCTAGTAATCTGTGGGCTAGGGTGTTGGAGTACAGTCATGCTCCAGTCTATGTTTGGGTAGTTTAACCCACCCAATATAATGAATATGAGACAGAACTACATATTTCCAACTGTTTTAGGAGGCCAAGTGCAGTTCTTGTGTTTGTGAGGTGGTCTACGCAGCAGGCGCTATAACCTGGAGGCAGTTTTACCATTGTTACTTGCATGGATAGTCTGATGTTTGGTGCTTTGCCACCGCAACACAAATTAATGGGTATCTTGGATGAATATCAATACACCCCCTCCTTTGTGGTTTTGTGCCTGAAAAGCATGGTATGAGGTATAACTTGGTAGTGCTGGGGTGCTAGTGGTAGCCCTGAATCCGGTATCTGTTACTGCACAGATAGCGATGTTCTCCATGCTGAGGAATGTTTCGGTGTGTGCATCATCGGGTTTAGAGATCCTGCAGTGGCTGCTATATATGACTGCTCACGTGGACAGATGCCAGGAATGAAGTCATATGCAAGTGTCTGTCACAGGCAACATACATGTGCACAGGGAGAAGCCAGTGACATTCTGTCCAAGTGAGATATGAACATACATATAGTAAGCTATGCAGATGTCACTAGGAGTCCACAGAAGCTGTGTAACTCTGCATGGCAGGTCAGATCAGTATTCAGGGTAACTGCAAGCTGAAACATGCATGCAAACATAGCTACTGTAAGCAGGGCTGCATGTGAGTCCATTGTACAACAAACAAGCTGTACCACTTTCAGTAGGTAACACTGCAAATTCTCACCAGCTGACATATGAATACCTATGTCACCAAGAAAGGTGATACTTACCAGACCACGGACAGACAGAAATGACATGTGCCAGACACACTGCATCCCACATGAACTTTACCGCATATCTCAAGCAACACAAAGCAGACCTCACAAAGTCAGTGTTCTTAACAAGGCACAGCCCATGGGCCAAACACAATGTGTGACACACCTATAATAGGTGATGCCATAGTCAGACACACTGACATCCCGCTCTCCAGACTGAGCAAGGTGAGGGTCACATTTAGCTACCTGTCGGGTGATGGGAGTAATGTGCCACATAACACAAGCACTCAGGTCACTCCACAGCAGGGAAGCCAAGTATGGGGCATTACATTGTCCATGCTGGTGTGAACAACCTGAGATGTACCTCCTGGATCACATGGAAAGAGACACAAGGAAGGGCTCTTACATCACCCTCTCAAACTCAGGGAATCCCACAGCCTTCATGATGACACAGGAGAGTATAGATTTCTCTGCAATTACCATCATACTGGGTGACTTCAACCACCAAACATGGGCTGTGAACATTACTAAAACCACAATACCCAGGCTCTAAGCAGTTCCCCATAGTTCAGAAACTCTTTAGCTATGGAACAAGTAAGGATCAGCAACATTCCCACAAAGAGGGAAAATATACTAGACCTGATCATCACAAACATGAGTACAAAATGCTCACCACTTGAAGTATATCCCTCATTGTTGCAATCGAACCATATACTAATCACAGTGGAGTACTGGATCCCCCACATATGCAAACCTCAATGCCCCTATTAGCAACTGTGACAGTACACTACAGGATGCCGATTCCCCTTTTGAAACACTGATGATGTCAGCACTCTATAACTATATTACCTGAATTAAAACTCCTCAGTAATTTGTATAGCGTGTTCTACTAATGCATCTTTCTCTAGTGTCATAACATAGTTAGGTAGGGGTTCGAATCCTGCAAAGGGAATGTGTGTGAGTTGGGTTTGTGTGTGTGCGTAATGCTGTGAGGGAAAAGTGCCTTTTGCCAACTGGGAGAACACACTACAGGGTGCACATCCCTCTTCCTAAACACAGATGATGTCAGCACCCTCTAAGTACAGCATTAGAAAGGATTTCTCCCACTAATGCAAATAGCGCACTCTGCTAATGTGTCTGTCTCTAGTGTCCCGCCAACACAGTGAGGGTAGGGATTTGAATCTTGCAAATGGAAAGGTATGTGAGTGGGGTTAGTGTGTGTGCACAATGCTGGGGGTGGGATGTGGCTTTGCCAGAAGTGGAGACTCACGCTTTGCAGGGTGCACATTTCCCTTAACAAACAGTGATGTTGACAGCACCCTATACAAACAACACGACAACTGCCAGTACCAGTATAGTGCTACATGCTACTGTAACATGCACATGTACCAGAAACATACCTAGATGCGTGTTTGGGAAACCTGAATGTGGCAAGTGTTTGGATGTGGGATGTTCTGTGTGTGCATTTCCGTATGGAAAACTTGTATGTTGGATGTGGCAATCAGGGAACCACAGTACCTGATGCATTACACTTTTAAACTAATGAGTTGCCTGCACCCTGTGAGTACAGGTAGAGAAGAGGAAATCGGTAGTAATCCAAATAGTGCACTTTTCAAATGTGTACCTGTCATGTATCGACAGCTACTCATGTAGGGTAATAAATAATGGAAATGGCAGGTGAGACATGTGCATGTGTGGGGTAGCAGGGTGTTGTGTAAATGCGGCATGTATGTGACAGAACAGATACATAGCAGCTGAATCTACAATACTGCACTGATGCACATTCCATAGTCAATGGTAGCATGTGATGGTGTGCAGCTGGTACACTTTGGTAAGTAAGGTAGCATGGGTGCAGATAACAATTCAGGACATTCATACAGTTACTGCAGCATGAATGCTGGGATATACACACAATCATAGTGGAACAGTGAACAATTACCAACATGTTACTACTTATACACATCTATGTAGTCACCCTGTGCATCAACAGCAACTTATGTTTACCCTGCACTGATGTTGTAGTATGCAGGAGGTGGCACAGTGTCATCATATGCACAGGGTGTGGGTTAGGTATGCCCAAGGCAGCCACTGGTAACACCAATTGACATGTGTGTGTATGTGTGTTTGTGAGGGGCAGCAGTACAGGGTGGACCAGTGTTGGTGCAGTGTGTGTGTGTGTGTGTGTGTGTTTGCCCTAGGTGTTAAATTTCTGCATGTGTGTAAGCACTCACACAGTCCCACATAATGGCTGCCATGTACAGGGTTTTGTGGACAGCCACAGACTGCACCTGTCAGGTCATCCATATCAGTGTCTGTGGGCACGGACACGGTACCTGTGCCTGGCAGGGGTGCTACGGACCGTATCCGGTACTAACCCAGACTGGGTACTGTCATCGGAAGCGGGTGTGTGTTGACTGGACACAGTTCCCTGTTGGGACTGTCCAGAGCCATGTGCACGTGGTCTCCTGGGGCGTCCTGATGACAGCACTAACCCAGCATTGCTGGGGCTGCTGCTGGCACTTGAGGTGCATGAGTGGGCCTGTTGTCATCCGCGGCGACTGCCAGCTGGTGCTGTTGCCGGCATACGGCCATGTCAATGCCGTAAATGCACACCATCGCCCTGGCCCATGGACATCTGGTTGTGGAGCAGCTGTTGTATGTCCCCACAACGTCTGTCAACGACATCTGTGAAATTACGAATAGCATTTGCAATGTCACGCATGCCATCTGTCATGGCTGTGCGACATGCTGTCAGCTCCCTCAGACCCTGTCTGGTGTACCTTTCCATATGTGCCTGCATAACAGTCCGAAACATAGTGGAGGTTGACATACCTCCTTGAGCACGTCGGCCAGAGGCAGTACGGCCACGGATGCCCACGAGAACCCATGGGAAGCATCGACTGTCTGCGTGGTACCATTGGAGGACCCTGCTCATGGCTGCTTTGTGGGGATGCATGTACCACAGGTACCACATGTTAATACCCTGATCTATGCCCAATGCATACTGTCCATCACCTAGGGTCAATGGTGACAAAGGATGTAACGGCAGGATGACTGTGCGCATTGAAGGGGTTGACAGCTGTGTACTGTCAATTGGCTGACCAATGGCGGACCCAGACACACCTTCCTGAACCATTATAGACATTTCCTCATCATCAGTACCTGGGGCACAAGATTCAGGTTCCCTGCAGGTCACCAGAGCAGCACCAGAACCTATGGGAGGAAAACAGGGAATACAGATTACAGTCTCAAGACATATTTTATGGTGATGCACTTCAATACAAATGCACACATTCAGAAATGGACACATGCACTCATGGACACACACACACACACATGCACACATGGGCACAGGCACATTTGCACACATGCACACCCCACAGTACACACACATATCAGTACTGAGTTACACTACTCTTACTAGTAGTAACTTGAGTATTGCAGGTATTATTAAACACACTCACCAGCATGTATACTACTGAGTTACACTACTCTTACTAGTATTATAAATAGTTTTTCAGGTAATGATAAACACACTCGCCAGCATGTATGGCCTGCCTCGTTTTGCTAGATGGGAGGGACCTGGAAATATGAGAAGTAATGTCAGTGGGCACAAGTGTGCCATTGTTTTTGCATATGATACACTACAGTAGTACACCAGTTCCTTTATACACATCAGCTGCTCATAATGCCAATATCACACATGCACAATTACATATCATGATGACAGACACATACCACGTGCACACCTTATGCATGCATGAAGTAACAGTGTACAGAACAGTCATATGTACATATGGCATCTTACCTGCACGCTCAGTGTCTTGCTGCTCTGTGGATCCAACCTCCATCAGGATGCAAGTCTGATGCTGTTGTTGTTCTGGGGCTGGATCCATGACACTTAGCAGTAGCCCCTCCTGTCTGGTGAGGGGGGATGTGTGGCCACCCCCCCACCTGTGGCAACCTGTTGCCTGCGGATATCTGCAGCACGCTGGTGGACATTTCTAATCAAATCACTGCAGTGATGTCTCACCTGCTCATATGTCCTATCATGCATGCCAACATCATTTATCCTGCTGACAAGGTTTTGCCACAGTGCAGACTCCTGCTGATTCTGGGTGGTGCGTGAAAACAGGATGGCATAGTCATGCACCAGGCTCTGGTGGATCACTTCGTCTTCTGCAGCAGAGTATGCAGGGTTCCTTTTTGGAGCCATATCCCCCTGGAAAAGTACACAAACAGGATATCAGTAGAGTATGTCAGCAATATATGGTACACAGTCTATACATGAAGTATTAAATTGTAGTTATTACTGCTTGGTTGTAACTTGATTAAAGTGGCTATCATTCTAAGTCTTTTTGGTTTAAGCACTTGGCTTTCAGACCAGTTGTTTTACATTAGGAAGGTTTGTGGCAAGCACTGTGGTGGCAGGACAGGTAGCTTTCATCCTTCTAAGTTGGGAACTGCTGATTGAGAGCCCAGTGTCCAAGTGTATTAGTTCTGGTATAAGCAGTTGGCCTTCAGGCCAGTTATTTAACTTTAACAAAGGTTTGTGGTCTGCACTCTTGTGTGAGAATAGGCTGTACTCTGCCATTCATAGCTGGGAACTTCTGGTTTAAGGTCTATAGTGCCTGCATATTTGAACTGTATCTTACTGACATTGGTACACCTTGTTTGCTGTAGCATACACTACATCCAAGCCTCCTGAATCTAGCTTTGTTTATATGCTTGTTATTTGTTAGCTTGTTATTTCACTGGTACGCTAATTCCACATAATACACGCTTCTCAGCACTTCTGTGAATCACTACTGATATCTGCATTGCTTACTGTACTTATTTCCTTGTTACACTTGAAAGAAAGTGACTGCTTGTCGTTTTTGCATTTAGTTAATTGTAACATTGCACTTAAGTTACCTGGCACTTGCTCAATGAAGCTATTATATCAGTCAGCAGTAGAAATTAATATCAGTACACCCTCACTCCCCACTGGACCTTGTTTTCAATTATTACGGAATTCACAATAGTATTCTAGCATGTCCAAAGGTCAGTTGTCAATCTCTCCAGTCCAGCTGGTGAGTGTGGTAATCCAGAGGCAATGTTATAACAGCCTCATGTACACAGACAACCCCCTCCTCCTAACAACAAATTCAAACACATGTGAGTGATGCAACCATATACCAAACTGGAGGCTAGGCTCTCTCTACTCAATACTGCCATAACCAGTCAGGAGGAGAAAGAAACCACACTCACTACAATTCCAGTCTCACATAGACCTACCACAACAGCAAAACAAACACATAATCACACAAAAACATACTCGGATGCTCAAAATAAAGATTTGCCTAAGCAGCAGAGACCTCCAAAGCAGACACCCAAGCAACCGCTACCCCAAAACAAAACACGTGCAACACATATCTCACAAAGCCAATGTGCTGAACACTCATAGCCCTTAACAGTGAACAACACACCTCATACACATGTAATAGGTGACTCTATCATCAGGCACACTGACGTCACGTTCACCAGGCTGAACGAGGAGAGGATCACAGTGAGCAGCCTGTCAGGCACCACTGACCATACATAACACAAGCACTCAAGTCACTCCAAGGCAAGTACAAATATGACTCACTCATTGTCCATGCTGGTGTGAATGACCTGACACATACCTCCCTGGGCTACATGAAAAGACAGAAAGGAGCTCTCTGAGCATGTAGCCCAAGACAGTATGACCCTGACCTTGAGTAGCATCTTACCCTCACCAAGAATGATGCCACAATATCAAGGCAAGATGATCACTTTCAACAATTGACTGAAGTACTGGTGTCATTCAAAGGTGATCCGATGCCTGTC
Organism: Protopterus annectens; assembly: GCF_019279795.1. Taxonomy (NCBI): domain Eukaryota; kingdom Metazoa; phylum Chordata; order Ceratodontiformes; family Protopteridae; genus Protopterus; species Protopterus annectens. The sequence continues at coordinate 761,174,153 of NC_056725.1, read as the reverse complement.
AGCTTGGGATGATATGCTGTACAAGCCATGATGCTTTGCTAGGGACAGCTTGCACCTGTCACCCCTGGGCTTTTGGATTTTGGCAAAGGCTCTTGCTACACCCATAGTGCCTTTATTAGGCAAGGCTCATAAGACAAACCCACATCCATAGGTATCACAAAGGATGAGGAACTAAGAGTAATGCTACTCAACGCCAGAAGTCTAAACCTCAAGATACACGCACTCAAAACTCTCCTTAGCATTATGGACATCAATATCTGTGCAGTAACAGAAACCTGGTTCAGGTTTCCCAAGCACACACCAGCACTACCAGGTTATACCTGTTACGATTCTTGTCAGCCCCAACACTTGGACCAAACAACAAAAGGAGGGGGAGTATCAATATTCATCAAAGATACCCACACCTCCATATTGGTGGCAAAGTACCACATAGGTGTTAAGCCATTAAGTACAGAAGAAGTAATTGGGGACCTGGGGAACAAACTTGATAGCAATCTGTCATTTGACAACCACGTGGCCAAAGTGGATTGAAAAATATGTTATATAGCCCAGCTAATCATGAAGGGATTCACATGTACATCAGGGGAGGTCATGGTGCCTCTTTACTCATCCATCATCAGGCCTATAATTGAGTACAATGCCCCTTTTGGGATGTACCTAACCAGACACCTACAGCAACTGGAAAAACCCCAACAGTTGCCTCATCAAGAGGATCAAAGGGCTCAAACAGATGCCATATGCTGCCCGGTTAAAGAAAATCCAGCTGGACTCAGTGGCATACTGCCTGTTCAGAGGCAATCTGTGCCTGACGTATACAGCCATGTCCAAACCAGAAGTAATGGACATGCTGCACCTCAGGAAATCAAAATCCCATACAGCCACACGCTCAAGAGACCTGAACCTTAGCACTGAAATAAATAGGACATACTGGAGGGACAGATTCATAACCCAGAGGCTCCCTTCACTCTGTAATGAACTCACAGTACAGGTTAGGCAGAGTCCCTCATTGACTCTCTTCCATAGGAATCTGGATGAGTGGATGGGAGATCATAGTTGTACCCCGGGTATCACTTCTATGTCACTGTTAGACAGAGGCACAGTATACTAACCTTGGAAAAGGGCATAGCAAAATAAATTTTAATTGGGTGACAAAAGACAAACACATTCTGGCTAGGCTTATCAATGCCCTAGGGCTGATAGCCTAGTATGAACCTATGAACCTATGTGTACTGCTATACTACTTCTGCCATATGTTGCATGTGTGCGTGTTGTGGGGGATGTGCAGGTAATGGGCAGATATTTCTGCACAGGCAACACTTCTGAAACACTCTGGGTGTTCATCCCAACATACTGTATGTGTGTTGCCATCCAACACTGTGATGTGGACACACATTACTCAGCCTGGATATACATATCCCAACAACACCACAAGCACAGTACACTACCTTGCTATGTATGTATGTAATTACACAGTTATTCACTAGTTAGGACTGTGATGCTATCCATGCAGCCACTGGGACAGTGGAAGCCACAACACCACTGCTGGCCGCTTTGCAAAAGCTACCACAGACATCCCACATAGTGCATGTAATGTGCACACACATATCTAACCCAGACCGTATGCACACCACTTATTTATCCTGTCCAGTGGACTACAGATACAGGCACATTGTATAACAATAGCAGGAGGCTACTGCAGCACAGAGCAGATTCACATAAAGGCAAGGCATCTGTGGTCAGCAGTGGTAAGATGCTTACATTCACCAAATGCACAGATATTGGCAACATTGTTGCAGACAGTTTAGGTGCAGGTATCCCCATTCTCCTACATGGGGAATTAGTTATCACAGATGAATGTAACCTCCCTATCATCTCACATGTCCAGGTGAGGGCCACCCTCAACATTGCAGAACACACAGCATCACGGTTACAAAATGGTATCCCTGGATGTGTGATACGTTCACTCCTAGAGGACATAGCACCACATTACAGACTGATATTAAACCCTGGCCTTACTACAGGATATGTACCTGAACAGTGCCATACATACACAGTGGTCCCACACCAATGAGGAGGAACCTCTACTGACCCTGGGAACTGCTGCATCATATGCATAACTGGCCTTGTGTTCTAAGCTATGGAAGTTTTAAGAATGGAAGACATGTAGAGCAATATTACATATGTATATATATCAGGACTATGTACACACAACCTATCTCATGGACATACCTATAGATAGTGAACTATGATACATTTGGAGGTTTCACAGTAAACACAGTATTAACCTGCTACTTTGCATTACCTGTGTTTGTGTCAGCTGTTGCTGTGTCACTGCTGCTAATTGCTGCTGCTGCTGCTGCTGGTTTTGTTGCTGTGATGATGCAGTTTTTTTTTTATCACTGCCTTTATTGCTTTCTTTCTTTCTTTCTTTTTCTCTCTCTCTCTTTCTCTGCCGGTTTGGTGCAATGAATGTATTGCATGTGTGGAGTGTTAGTACTGGATGCTTTTGTAGGTATCTGCATAGGTCCATGTGATGGCCTCTGCACCAATTGTAAAGCAGCATTTGCTAATTGCATGCAGCCAGTTGTGTACTGATTGCATGTCTCACTGTGATTTCAGGACAGTGCTATAAAAGGGTATGTGAGATAGGCGTTGCCCTTTCAGATTGTAAGGGCGTGGACCATGCTGGTATGCTGTTGACAGTGTTCTGTGAGTGTGAAGGTTAGTAAGTCTCTCATGATTCATGCTGTGTTGTAAAGTCAGGTTGCTGCATTTCTCTCACCTGTTCCTGTAGTGAGTGTGTATGCATGCAGCACCTACAACTATATTTCCATATGTATTTATATATATATATATATATATATATATATATATATATATATATATATATATACATATACATACTTTCATATATGTACATTAGCTTACATTATTAAGTACAAGCTAACAATTAGCAGGGCTGTTTCTGCTAACACTAAACTAGTATGGAATCCAGTAATTAGGACAGTAAAGTCTACCTGACATGCTTTGGGTAGTAATAAGCATACTATATTGCCTTTATCTTCATTCCTACTTTTACATGTTATACTTATTTTAGCACTATATTCCTGTATGAGAGTCATGGCTTAGTGGTAGGTCATACAGACTAGTGTTCCACAATGGTCTTGTGGTAGGGCCTAAGAGTATGCTTTATTTTGCTTTCAAATTGAGTACAGGGCCTGTCAATCAAAGTGCTGAAGGCACCTTTAAGCAGTTAAAAGGGTTAGTAAGTCTCACAGGAGTCAGGCAGTGTTGTAGATTCTGGTTGCTGCATTTATCTTCACTGTTTCCTGTAGTGAGTGTGTATGAATACTGAGACCTACCACTATATTTCATATGTATTAATATATATATATATATATATATATATATATATATATATATATATATGTGTGTACATATACATACTTTCATATATGTACATTACCTTACATTATTATGTACAAGCTAACAATTAGAACAGCTGTTTCTGCTAACACTAAACTAGTATGGGAAGCCAGTAAATTGGGCATTAAAATCTACCTGACATGCTTTGGGTAGTACACATCCTATATTGCCTTTATATTGATTCCTAGTATTACATGTTATATTTATTTTAGCACTATGTTCTTGTATGAGAGTCATGGCTTAGTGGTAGGTCATATAGACTAGTGTTACCAAGGTCCTGGGTTGAGATTGACAGTGGAATTTATTTTCTTTGAAATGAGTACAGGACCTGTCAATCAAAGTGCTGAAGGCACCTTCACCAGTTAAAAGGGTGAGTAAGTCTCACAGGAGTCAGGCTGTGTTGTAGATTCTGGTTGCTGCATTTATCTCATTTATCTTCACTGTTTCATGTAGTGAGTGTGTATGAATACTGACACCTACCACTATATTTCATATGTATTAATATATCTATATATATATCTATATATATATATATATATATATATATGTACATATAATACTTTCATATATGTACATTACCTTACATTATTATGTACAAGCTAACAATTAGCAGGGCTGTTTCTGTTAACACTAAACTAGTATGGGAATCCAGTAATTCGGGCATTAAAAATCTACCTGCCATGCTTTGGGTAGTACACATCCTATATTGCCTTTATATTGATTCCTACTATTACATGTTATATTTATTTTAGCACTATGTTCTTGTATGAAAGTCATGGCTTAGTGGTAGATCATGCAGAATAGTGTTACCAAGGTCCTGGGTTTGAGACTGGCAGTGGGAATTTATTTTTCTTTCGAAATGAGTACAGGACCTGTCAATCAAAAGTGCCAAAGGCACTTTTAAGCACTTAAAACCAGGTCTGCGCTCGTTTGCGCGGAGCTCACGCATGCGCACTAGCGGTAAGCTCCGCACACAAGCGCACCGCATCTACATTTTCTTTGAAAGAAAAGAAAAAGGGGTGACAGGAAAGTGGTGAAAAAGGGGTCACTAAGAGGGTAAGACAGCAGGGAAACAAGCTTGGGATTTGCAGGAAGGATGTAGGTGAGGCCCATAGCTGCCCATGTCTTTCTCAGCAATAGCTGTGCATATGTCCACCCCTGAGAGAGGTGTCAGGACAACATTAATACCTGTTGTACAGCCAATTGTAATTAACAGTTTCAATGTCCAGCGGACATGTGTGCAACATGGTTTCAGCCTATGTTAATGGCGTAATTTTTTGTGGGTACAGGTGCCCTTTTTTTTTTTTATCAGGTGAGGTGGTTGTGTCAGGTGAAGGTAGTCAGTATAGCTGGGGGAGGTAGGTTGGGTAGGTTAACAGAAAGACAGACAAAGAAGCGCATACAGGGTGGTGTATGACACATGTGGGGGGGGTTACACAATTGATGGGGACGGAGGTTGGGATATCCAGGGCACATGAGCCCACAGATGGCAACAGTGGAACTGATATCCCCATCCATAGGCAGTTGCCACTGTTCCTTCACAGCCCAGGATGGGGCTGTGCTGGGGGCTGTGTGGGTGGGACAACGGGCATGCCCGTAAGCTGTGCCACCCGGGCCTCAAGCTGGCGTACCAGAAAGTTGAAAAGGATGGGAAAACTGCCAAAACATCCAATAAACTACAATTTCTGGTCCAGAAACCACTCCTCTTGTGGTAGATAGGCTACCTAGTGATTACCACTCCCACTGATAAGCTAAAAGGCTTCCTTCCAACTCAGAAAAGTGTGGGGGGGGCTCAGAAACTTACAAAACAGTCCTGTATGCAGCAAATCTGTATCTGGACTAAACTAGTTACAGGAAACAAGCTTAGAACTTTTTTTTTTGCAGAAAAGCAATTAGAACAGTAGGAAAAACACTTTAAATGCAGTACAAGCTAGCAGACTTGCGCTTGCAGCAATATTAAGGCAAATTTATTTATTTATTTAACATTTGTTTACTGGGAAAGTCAGACTGGACACAGGTCCTTTTTCAGCAGAGGCCTGGGGAAAAAAGCTCCATGAATAACAATAAATTTTCATGCACACATTAAAAGTATAAAGTAAGCAAAATGTATTATAGATAAGACAATACAAATTTGTTACATCCTGACAACAAAACCTAGGCTTTGAACATAGCTAGTACTATTTCTAGGTATGACTTATGTCAAGATATAATGCTTTTTAAATAAATGCAGATAAGTTAAAAACAACAAAAACAAGTGCAGAGAGCAGCAAATTATGAAAAAGTCAAAATGGAAGGACTTAAAAAAAATTTTAAAATTTTTTTTGGCTACCTACTGACA
>NC_056725.1:760832592-760856921 GCF_019279795.1 Protopterus annectens | reverse complement strand
GCTTCTCCCTCCCTTTTCCTTTACAAAAAGCTTTGCTAGAATCTGTGTGTTCTGTAACTGTAACAAAAATAGTGTTTTCCCTTTTTGTAACTAGTCTAGTCCAGATACAATTTGCTGTATCCAGATGTTGTAAGCTTGTGAGCCCCACAAGCCTGTCTGTGTTGGAATGCTACTTATCAGTAGTGGTGCACTAGTTAACTATCTACCACATAAGGAGTGGCCCAGAAATTGTAGTTATTGACTTTGTGCAGTTTTCCATCTCTCTCAACTATCTGATTTAAAATGATTTGCACTTTTTCCCTTTCCTGTAACTAGTGTAGTCCAGATACAGATTTGCTGTATCCAGGACTTTTTGTAAGCTCCTGAGACCCCAAGCCTTTCTGTGTTGGAGAAGCCTGCTAGCTTATCAGTGGGAGTGTTAAGCACTAGGTAACCTACTACCACATAAGGAGTGGTTTCTGGCCCAGAAACTGTAGTTATTGGCCTTTGGAATTTTTTCCAGCTCTCTCAACTTTCTGTTTTAAAAAGCCCACATTTGCACTTGTTTCTTCCATGTAACTAGTCTAGTTCAGATACAGATCCTTAGTTTTGCACTTGAATTTGCTTATTCATGCTCAGCACTTGTTCAGAGCTTGTTGAATGCACTAAATAAGCTACAAACTACTACAGCACTCAACCTTTTTTATTACCTAGAAAAAGTTTTGTACTTACTTTCCTCACTTGCTTAGAGAAGAACAGCTCTTGTACACTTTCTACTTGTCTAGAGGAAAATAGTTTTTTTCAGGCACTCAAGGGTCAACTAGTGTTCTCTCCTGTCATCTGATGAATCTGGCATCTTGGGGTAATGTAGCAATTGCCTCATGTACACAGACAACCTCTCTCCTACCACCCAGCACTACAACTGTGAGAGATGCACTTATCTAGCCAAACTGGAGGTAAAACTCTCTAACCAAGACTGAACTTGACAGTCAAGAGGAAGCTAAACACTTGCACCACACCACATCATACATAGTCCCACTAAACCTACACATCAAAATCCACACATAGAAACATAAAACATTCACAGAGGCTTCAATAATAATCTGCTCAAGCAACAGAGACCTCCAAAGCAGAAATGCAAGAACTCTAAACACAACCCGAATGACACTTATCCCTCAGACTCAGTGTGCCATTCAATCACAGCCCATAAGGCAAAACAATTACCCAGCACTAGTCATAGGTGACTCTATAGTCAGGCACACTGATGTACTCACCAGGCTAAACAAGAAGTTACTGTCAGCTGCCTGTGGTGCCAGGATCTGCCACAAACCCACTCATTCAGGTCACTCTACAACAAGTACAAGTATGACTCTGTCATTGTCCATGCTGGTGTGAATAACCTGAGACATACCTCCTGGACAACATGAAAAGGGGCATGCAAGAGTCTCTGATCTTGTAGCCCTGGCAGGTATGACCTAGCCCTAGAGCATCCTGCCATCACCCAGAATATACCACAGTACAAAGACAAAATATTGACTTCAACAATTGGCTGTTCTTCTGATGTAATTCTAAAAGGGGTCCAGTATCTGTCTACCTGGGGCGACATGGTTGACAGACCACATGCTTTGCCAGAGATGACCTGCACCTGTCACCCTGGATTCCATACTGGGGAAGACTCTTGGACCTATAGTGCCTTTTTAGGCAAGGTTCAAATGAAAAATTCACCACTAACAGGAACAGGCAAGGAAAAGAGGCAATGCTCAATGCTAGAAGTCTAAATCTCAAAATACACCCCTGAGGCACTCCTTAAAATGGAAAACATGAAACCCGTGCAGTGACTGAGACCTGGTTCAAGGCTGCAGAGAGCACCCCATTACAGGCTATAACTCATACCCACTATTGATCTAACTTGGACAATACCAAAGGAGGTGTGTCCATATTAAAAGGATATCCACACCTCCAGGCTAGTTGCTCAATAATGCATCCCAAAAATCCAAGTGCAACTAACTCTGGGCAAACCAATCCAATTTTAGCTTCTACAGATCCCCCATGCCCCAGGATTCCCCTCTTTTCTTGATATACTGGAAAATATTAGGGGCAACCAACACCCAATAATGGGTGATTTCATATCCACCATTAACTGGGAAAAATACTCATGTACCAACCTTCACTAAAGCCAATTCATAAATTTCAATGCCCTGGGTCAACTTAACCCCCCAGGGGTAATATCCTAGACCTGTCATTACAACATGGGATTTCCCAAAAGTCAACCCCCATTGGTCAGATCCCAAAACAATCCCCGATATCCCCCCCCACCCCCCTTGGGAAAACCCCAAAAAACTCCAAAGCCAACTTCATGCTTCTTAAGACAGAAGGGGGAAAATGACACCCATGCAGATGGACAATCATTACTGCTGAATCCCGAAAAAATTCTATAAGCACTTACACAAGTGCATGGATCCTATCCCAAACAGAACCAATATCTATCCTCCAAAAAGAAGCCATTCTGGTGGTTCCATAAACAAACTCTCAACGGGAAACAACCATTGCAAAAGAGTAAAACCCCAGGGGACCCCTTTCAGCCTCAAAAAGCTGAGACCCCTTATAAGATCCTCAAAGCTAGCAAAAAAAAAAATTGATGATTCGGGGAAAACCCAAAAGCATTCTATAGCTATGTCAATAATCTCAATGCAACACCCAGTTTGCTCTGAGTTACAGCAAAAAGCACGAAAATTACAGAATCAACTGATATTAAAATCCTGGAGAGGGGTTCATTTAAACTTCAACAATTGGTTTCTTCGGGTTATTAAAGGGATGTATCTGACCTAAATGTTGACAGACCAATGCTTTCCAGAGATGTAGTCATGGATTATACGGGGTAAGACTCTTTACCTATAGTGCCTTTTTAGGCAAGGTTCAAATAAAAAATTACCAAACAGGAACACAAGAAAAAAAATTACCAATGCTAGAAGTCTAAACCCAAAAATACATTTTGAGGCATTTAAAAATGGAAAACATATACTGTGCAGTACTGAGACCTGGTTAATGCAGGGGCCCGCATTAGGCTATAACTCATACCACACTTTGCCATCTAACTTGGAAATACAAAGGGGGGGGGGGGGGGGGGGGGGAGGGGGGGGGGGGGGGGGGGGGGGGGGGGGGGGGGGGGGGGGGGGGGGGGGGGGGGGAAAAAAAAAAAAAAAAAAAAAAAAAAAAAAAAAAAAAAAAAAAAAAAAAAAAAAAAAAAAAAAAAAAAAAAAAAAAAAAAAAAAAAAAAAAAAAAAAAAAAAAAAAAAAAAAAAAAAAAAAAAAAAAAAAAAAAAAAAAAAAAAAAAAAAAAAAAAAAAAAGTTGCTTTGCTGAAAGGCCATGGAAGTTTTCATCATGGAACTCATAACAAACTTGGTAACCTCAAACTCTGGACCCCACGTTCGGTTTGTAAAAGAATCATGCCTCCTGAACCTGATCAATCTTTGAGGCAGTAAAGCCATAGATGAGGGTAAGATGGTTCAGACAGCCTATCTTGACCTGCAAGGCTTTGACACCATCCTCCATTCTGGAATTATAGCTAAACTCACTAAACTAGGTATAAATCCCTACATCACAAGATGGGTTGCCAACTCACTCACTGACAGAACCCACACTGTAAAAGTTGCAGACTTCAAACCAGTGACAAGTGGAGTACCACAGGGTTCAGTCCTGGGACCTCTCCTGTTTGATATCTACTTCTCTGAAGTACAGGCTAACACAGAAGGCCTTTGGCTAACGAAGTTTGCAGATGACAGCAACCTAGGAGCCATAGTCGAGTCCCCGAATGATGTGGACATCCTACAGAAGGGCCTCACTGAGACAGATACCTGGTGTCAGAGCCATAGCCTCAAGCTCAATGCCAAAAAGTGCATTGTCATCCTCTTTGGTAAAAACTCTGTACCCATGAACTATCACATAGGTGACAGTCTACTTAATGCTGAATGTTTGATAATCACATTGCCACAGTAGTCAAGAAATCCTTCTATGTGGCACACCTCATCACAAAAGGGTTCTCATCCAGGAAAAAAAAGGGGTCATTGTTCCCCTCTACTTGGCACTCATTAGACCCATTATAGAGTACAATGACCATTTTGGAATGTACCTCACAAGACATCTGCAGCAGCGGGAAAAAGCCAAAAGTACTCACAAAGGATTATTGGTTTCAAACAGTTTTACACTGCCCCTCTAAAAAAATCAGCTTTACTCTGTGTATCCCCCCTCTAAAGGTTTTGCCTAAATATAAAGCTATGTCAAACCCAAAACTGTTGGACATGCCCCCTGAAACCCCAAATTTCCCTACTACATGCTAGGGCCCCTAAATTGTCACCACAATAAACAGGACATGCTGGAGGGATGTTCCCTTCCCAGAGCTTATTCTGGAACAAGCCCCCCATCTATGTCAACAAATTTCCCTCATTAGCACTAAAAAGAAAAATCTTGATGAGTGGATGGGAAATGAAATACCCCCCGGGGATCACTTCTGTGGTTTTGTTTGAGGGGGGGAGGAAAATAACCTTCTTGGGTGTAAGCCAAATTGTTGGCTGGCTTCTTAGGCCCTTCTGATAACCTAGTACCTACCAAAAAACCCTATGATTGCAGTCCACTGAACAAAAAAGGGGTTATAACAGATCTGGGTACACAGGTGACAACAATGTCTTTTTTGACCACCACATTGCCATTGCAGTCAGAAAGTCCTTCTTTGGCACATCTCATTTAAACCATTAGCATCCATGAGGAAGGGTCATTGTCCCCTGTACTCTTCTTGAAGAGTGACACAGTTTGTTTCAGCATACATATTCTGATGGATGAGGTAGATAAATGAAATGTATGTCCTCATTTTCTGACAACAATCATATCATCACAGTGATTTACCAGGAATGAAATAATCTGTAAAACAGACCAGAATATGAAAAAAACCGGGGAATCCAAAACTCCAAAAGTTACATAAGAATTTGAAATGAATCCCCAAAGGCTGCTGGGGGGGGAAGCCAGAAAAAATGTATCTTCTGGCAAATGCTAACACATTGTTTAAACCCCCTTTTGTTTTTTTGGAAATACAAAAACAAAGGGAATTGCGGGGAAAACATTTTTTCAAAAAAAGGTACAGGGATGTAACAGACTGAAAAACAGACAAGTTATATACCCCAATATCACAATACATAAAAGTAAAAGTAGAGTATAGGACTGTGTGAACAAATACCATTTTTTCCCCTCACACTCCCCTACAAAAAGAAGGTTACTGTAAAAAAAACCCCTGCCTGAAAGGGATTGCACATAACCCCACTAAAAGGGGTCACTTTTTAACCCAAAACCCAAGGGTCCCCCAAAAGTATTGACTTTTTGCTGTGTGAAAAACCTGAGACATACCTTCAACATGAAAAGAGACATGCAAGAGTTTTGATCTTGTATTTAGGAAAACCCTAAAAAGCATTATAAAGAATGATCCCCTAAAAAGAAAAATGATTGTTCACAATTGGCTATTCTTCTGGTTCATTCAAAGGGAGTATCTCCCGGGGGAATATGGTTAAAGACCACATGTTTGCCAGAGATGCTGAGTCACCTGAGATTCATACTGGAAGACTTTGTACCTATAGTGCCTTTTGTAGGCAAGGTTCAAATGAAAAATTCCCACTGTACAGGAACAGCAAGCAAAATCAATGACTCAATGCTAGAAGTCTAAACCCTCAAAATACACTTTGAGGCATTTAAAATGGAAACATCATATCTGTCAGTGACTGAGACCTGGTTCAACTGCAGAGACTGCTTTTAAGGCTATAACTCATACCACACTATTGCCATCTAACTTGGATGAACAAAGGCGGAGGTGTCCATAATTAATATCACATCCAGGCTAGTGACAAATGCATCCAAAGTTATCCATAAACTAACTCAAAACTGAATCCATATTGTAGTTTGCTACGATACCATGCCAGGATTACCTCTTTTCTGATATACGGGAAAAATATTATAACCAAACATAATAATGGTATTTCAATTAACCATTAATAAAATACTCATGTACCAACCTTATCAAAGCTTAATTCATAAATTTCAATGCCCTGGGTCAACTTACCACATGCACCAGGGATAAAAATATCCTAATTGTCATTAACTATAGTCTAATAAGTAACCCTCATTGTGTACCATAAAAATCAAGATATCCACATTTCCAATTAAGGAAACCACATTAAAAATTTCCAAAGCCAACTTCATGTTCTTAAGACAGTGTGAACTTTATGACACCATGCAGATGGACAATACAGTTACTGCTGAATCCGCACAAAGATCTATAAGCATTACACAAGTGCATGGTTTATCCAACAGAACCAATACTCCCTCCAAATGCCATTCTGGTGGTCCCATAAACAAACTCTACAAAGGAAACAACCATTGCAAAAGAGAGTAATCCATAGGAGCTTTCAGCCTCAGTATGAAGCTGAGATCCCTTATAAGATCCTCCAAAGCTAGCTACAAAACAAAATGCCATGATTTTTGGACAAACAGCATTCTATAGCTATGTCAATAATCTCAATAAACACCCAGATCTTTTGAGTTAAAAAACGGCAAAAATGACCATCAACTGATATTCCCAACATCCTCAGATTTCAGCAACTTTACCCTCTCATTAAGGCCCATACTTCGGAAGAATGCAGAGTCCCTGTAATCACAACACGAGGTGCTACTCTAAAGTAAAAACACAGCATCCAGGGACACAACATCCATGCTGCATTTAACAACTTGATGATGTTCCCTCCAAGACTGTTCCATAGCCTGGACAAGCTGGCCCAATGCATAGCAAAGTTCCCATTCCCCAACAGGGGAGTCACCCCACTTCTGTGGCTTTGCTTGACAGGGGACAGGAAAATAACCTTCTTGGGTATAAGCCAAACCTTGTTGGCTAGGCTTACTTAGGCCCTTGGGCTGATAACCTAGTACCTACCTATAACCTATGATTGCAGTCCACTGAACAAAAAAGGGCGTTATAACAGATCTGGGTACACAGGATGACAACAATGTCTATTTTGACCACCACATTGCCATTGCAGGCAGAAAGTCCTTCTTTATGGCACATCTCAGTCTAACGCATTAGCATCCATGATGGAAGAGGTCATTGTCCCCTGTACTCTTCTTGAAGAGTGACACAGTTTGTTTCAGCATACATATTCTGATGGAGTGAGGTAGATAAATGAAATGTATGTCCTCATTTTCTGACAACAATCATATCATCACAGTGATTTACCAGGAATGAAATAATCTGTAAAACAGACCAGAATATGAGCAATAAACCTGGACATCCTGAAACAATCCAGAAGTTACAGGTATCTCAGAACCCCTTATTGCAATGAATCTGGACCAAGGCTGACTAAGTGGTGGGTGGAATCCATGAAAATGGGGATGTATCTGAAGTACTGGCATAGATAAGCTAACACAGTTGCTGTAGTAACACCTTCCTGTGTGTCTAACATATATTTAGTGAAATAGCATAACAAGGGAATTGCGGGGAAAACATTTTTTCAAAAAAAGGTACAGGGATGTAACAGACTGAAAAACAGACAAGTTATATACCCCAATATCACAATACATAAAAGTAAAAGTAGAGTATAGGACTGTGTGAACAAATACCATTTTTTCCCCTCACACTCCCCTACAAAACAGTCCCAATTCTCAGTAGTTAACCTTTGGTACAGGACATGTCTCAGTCTCCCCAAAAAAAAGCCATTGATCAGCAGAAACTGGGCAGCATGCACATCAGAAAAGAAGGACCAAACATTACACCCCCCCTCCATACACACCCCAAAAAACATGTACACATAAACATGTACAAATCCTGACAGTCTGTTAACAATGGCCAGACATAAAAGGCCTCTCCTGTACAGTCACCTCAAAATTTACAGGCTCAGGACTCATTTTTGGCCTCTTCCTGACATGTCTGTGGGTCTACTACATCACTGGGATGGAGCAGGAATGAAGGCAAGAAATAATGATAATAAATACATCTGAGCCTCATTGACATCTGGACAAAGCCTGACATCATTTGGGGACAGAGGCACAAACACGGGGGTAGATTGACATATTGCTTCATACATTGAGACAGTTGCAGATGTTACTGGGTTTTTTGTAACATCCTTTATGGGGAATATAACATCAATACAATAGATGTGGTATTTACTGACTGCTTTCCCCCAGAGTCCACAACTGATTTACCAAGGACCCCAAACTGTCTGGGAACAGACAAAACATAACAGGCAAATTGGCCAGTCTGTGGACAGCATGCCAGTGGAGAGGTATGTCAGAGACATATCACTGTCAGTTTAAAATCACTCACTGAATGATGTCCACACAAACCCTGTCAATCTATCAATCCACCATGTGTATAACAGCACTGATGACATAAATCTGTTCACAAATCTGGGATATGTCCCCATGTTGTTTGGCTGTCTCCACATGTCCTGTCCTGTGACATTTGCCACCTACTGTATGTGAATTTTAGCCCACCACCTCTGTAATGTCCCTCACACAGGCAAGAAAAGGGGGAAGGCCACATTACCATTAAAAAAATACTCTTTCCCAATTTACAAAGCTTAATTTATAAATTTCAATGCCCTGGGTCAACTTAACATGAAGGGAAAAAATACCCTAGTTGTCATTAAAATATATTTTCAAATAATAACCCTCATTTTCCCATAAAAATCAAGATATCCACTTTTAAATTAAGGAAACCACTTTAAAAAAATTCCCAAAGCCAACTTCATGTTCTTAAGACAGGGGAAATGACACCATGCAGATGGAAAAACAGACTCTGAATCTGCACAAAATCTATAAGCATTACACAAGTGCATGGATGATCCAACAGAACCAATACCTCCAAATGCCATTCTGGTGGCCCCATAAACAAACTCTACAAAGGAAACAACCATTGCAAAAGAGAGAAAATCCCATGGAAGCTCTGGTTCAGCCTCAGTGAAGCTGAGATCCTATGATCCTCCAAAGCTAGCTACAAAAACAAAATGCCATGATTCTGGGACAACCAAAGCATTCTATAGCTATGTCAATAATCTCAAAACACCCAGATCTTCTGAGTTAAACAAGGCACTAAAATGACCATCAACTGATATTACAACATCCTCAGATGTTCAGCTAACTTTCCCCCTTTCCAAAGGCCCAAAACTTGGAAGATGCAGATCCCTGTAATCACAACACGCAGGTGCTACTCTAAATAAAAACACAGCATCCATGACACAACATCCCATGCTGTTTTAAAAAACTTCAGAATGAACGGGTCCCTACCTAAGCACATGTTCAATCATAGCCTCACATCACTTTGTGCTCACTGAATGGCAGTCAGCAACAGTTATCCCACTTCAAAAAGGGGAGCCACCACTGATTCTGGAACATGCCTATTACCCTAAAGTTTGAAACCATGGAAAGTATTATCATATGGAACTCATAAACAAACCATTGGTAACATCCAAATCTGGACCATGGTTTGTAAACAACATGCTCCTGAACCTGATCATTCTTGAGGCAGTCACCAAAGCCATAGATGAGGGTAATGGTTCAGACAGCCTATCTTGACCAAGGTTTTCCCATCCTCCATTCTGGAATTATAGCTAAACTCACTAAACTAGGTATAAATTACATCACAAGATTGTTGCAACTCACTTACTGACAGAACCCAAAAATTTGCAGATTTCAAACCAGTGACAAGTGGAGTACCACAGGGTTCAGTCCTGGACCTCTCCTGTTTACATCTATTGAAGTACAGGCTAACACAAAAGGGCCCTTTTTGTAATTGTAATGACCGCAACTGGAGCCAGTCAAGTCCTGAATGATGGGACTTCCTAAGAAGGCCTCACTGAGACAGATGCCTGTCAGAGCCATGGCCTCAAGCTAATGCCAAAAGTGCATTGTCATCCCTTTGGTAAAAACCCATGAACTATCACATAGGTGACAGTCTACTTTGAATGATAAGAACGGGACCCAGTGGAAAGTGTCCCCTTGATAATCAATTGCCACAGTAGTCAAGAAATTTCTATGGACACTCATCACAAAGGGTTTATCCAGTGCCCTTTGTCCTACTTGGCACTAAATTTAGATCAACATGACAGGAATGTCTCATGAAAACACAAACCATATCACAGAAACTGGAACAGCATGCACATCAGACTAAAAAAAGGAGCCAACATAACATACCCTCCATACACAGCCAAACATGTACACATAAACATGTACACAATCCTGACAGTCTGTTAACAATGGCCAGACATACACAGGCCTCTCACATGTACAGCTCACCTCAGAATGTACAGGCTCAGGACTCATATATATGGCCTCTTCCCTGGCATGTCTGTGGGTCTTCTACATCATTGGGATGGTAACAGGAATGAAGGCAAGAAATAATGATAATAAATACATCTGAGCCTCATTGACATCTGGACAAAGCCTGACATCATTTGGGGACAGAGGCACAAACACAGGGGTATATTGGACATATTGCTGTCATGCAATGAGACCGTTGCAGATGTTACTGGGTTTGTTGTAACCTATCCTTTATGAGGAATATGACATCAGTAATACCAGTAGATGTGAGTATTTACTGACTGCATTCCCCAGAGTCCATTACTGATTTACCAAGGACACCAATTGTCTGGGGAAGAGGCAATGCAAACATGTGGCCAGTCTGTGGATAGCATGCCAGTGTAGAGGTATGTCAGAGGCATATCACTGTCAGTTGTGAAGTCACTCACTAAATGCATGCCCATACAAACTCTGTCAATCTATCAGTCCACCATGTGCATAACAGCACTAATGAGATAGAATCTGTTCACAAGTCTGAGGATATGTCCCCCATTTCTTTGGCTGTCTCCACATGTCCTGTCCTGTGACATTTGCCACCTACTGTATGTGAATTTTAGCCCACCACCTCTGTAATGTCCCTCACACAGGCAAGAAAAGGGGGAAGGCCACATTAAGGAATGTCCCATATGTGGAACTAGCAGTGCCCAGGCCCACAGCACAATACTATGTGGGCACCTACATAGTGGTATGGCCTTAAATCCCTGACATCTGCACATCTGTACAGAGGACAGACAGAAAGTAGATACCAACAGGTTATGCATTAGGATGAATGTTTTGAAAAAAGAAGTCTGAAACTAAAAGGGTATGCCATTACTAAACAGCATCCTCAATGACATGTCCAAAAACATAGTAGTTACGTTAATATCAGATCAATATCCAATAGGGTACATAAAACATACAGTCAAACACCAAGAACAAGATAGTCGTACTCAGAGTCCCAGCTTTGCATGCAGGGTGTAGGGTTTTAGTACTAAAATCTGCAATCTACTTTTACTTGGAAAAGCACTGTTAAAATTACTTAAGATACATTATGTGTTAAACTATTTTGTCAACCAGTGCACTGTAGGGGTAACATGCAAGTGTGACTGCATATAACCTGGATACTACCCATGTATAAAACAAAACAAAGAAAAAGATTTTGGTACTCCCTTTAACCCAGGGTCCCCAGTATAGTACACCCTTGCTACTGTAATGACAGCACATAGAAGCATGTTATGTACAGGAAATTAAATACACTTATTAAAGATGTCATTACCCTGCTATTTTATCAGACTGAATGTGATCAATGGTTCCAGGGCTGAGCTATGTTTAGCAGGTTTAAGCATTGCTTAAATGTAAATGCTAAGCAGATTTGTGCACTGGAAAGTGAAGTCTTGTAACGCCTTTCATTTAACCCTTAGCCCCTTTACCTTTCCAAACCCAAAACATGCAAACCCCAAAACTGCCTTAATCACTTACCCAACAGTCCTTTTCTGCTACAAAAAAAAAAACCCCCTTACGGGTTTGAACCCAGGACCCTGCACACCATAATCAAAGCAATACCCCAGTAAGCCACCTTAGATGGGTTTTAGGATGTTTTCTCAAACATACCCTTCTTTACAGCCAGACAATAGAGAAGAGACATTGAGCAAGTAGGAAGGATTGGTATCTACAAATATATATATATATATATATATATATATATATATATATATATATATATATATATATATATTTCGGTTTGTAAAACATGTCCTGAATGATCATTTTGAGCAGTCACCAAGCCATAGATGAGGGTAAGATGGTTCAGACAGCCTATCTTGACCTGCAAGGTTTTGACACCATCCTCCATTCTGGAATTATAGCTAAACTCACTAAACTAGGTATAAATCCCCACATCACAAGATTATTGCCAACTCGTGACAGAACCCACACTGTAAAAGTTGCAGACTTCAAACCAGTGACAAGTGGAGTACCACAGGGTTCAGTCCTGGGACCTCTCCTGTTTGACATCTACTTCTGGTACAGGCTAACAGAAGGCCTTGGCTAACGAAGTTCGCAGATGACCGCAACCTAGGAGCCATAGTCAAGTCCCTGAATGATGTGGACTTCCTACAGAAGGGCCTCACTGAGACAGATGCCTGGTGTCAGAGCCATGGCCTCAAGCTCAATGCCAAAAAGTGCATTGTCATCCTCTTTGGTAAAAACTCTGTACCCATGAACTATCACATAGGTGACAGTCTACTTAATGCTGAATGTGAAGAATTGGGACCCAGGTGGACAGTAGTCTCTCCTTTGATAATCACATTGCCACAGTAGTCAAGAAATCCTTCTACATGGCACACCTCATCACAAAAGGGTTCTCATCCAGGAAAAAAAGTGGTCCTTGTTCCCCTCTACTTGGCACTCATTAGATCCATTATAGAGTACAATGACCATTTTGGAATGTACCTCACAAGACATCTGCAGCAGCTGGAAAAGCCAAAGAAGTATCTCACAAAAAGGATTACTGGCTTCAAACAGATGCCCTACACTGACCGTCTCAAAAAAATCCAGCTTTACTCTGTAGCATATCACCCACTCTGATGTGATCTCTGTCTAATATATAAAGCTATGTCAAACCCAGAGCCATAACATGTACATCCACCCCCCCCCTCCATACACAGCCCAAATAACATGTACACATGACATGTGTACACAATAGTCTGATGTACAGGCCTCTCACATGTACAGCTCACCTCAGAATGTACAGGCTCAGGACTCATATATGGCCTTCCTGACATGTCTGTGGGTCTACTACATCACTGGGATGGCAGCAGGAATGAAGGCAAGAAATAATGATAATAAATATATCTGAGCCTCACTGACATCTGGACAAAGCCTGACATCATACGGGGTCAGAGGCACAAACACGGGTAGATTAGACATATTGCTATCATACATTGAGACAGTTGCAGATGTTACTGGGTTTGTTGTAACATCCATGAATATGAAGTAACCAATAGATGCAAGTATTTACTGACTGCATTCTCCAGAGTCCACAACTGATTTACCAAGGACACCAGCTGTCTGGGGAACAGACAAAACATGAATGCCAGTCTGTGGACAGCATGCCAGTGGAGGTATGTCAGACATATCACTGCCAGTTGTGAAGTCTCACTGAATTGATGTC
Organism: Protopterus annectens; assembly: GCF_019279795.1. Taxonomy (NCBI): domain Eukaryota; kingdom Metazoa; phylum Chordata; order Ceratodontiformes; family Protopteridae; genus Protopterus; species Protopterus annectens. Next base: position 760,843,403 of record NC_056725.1, on the reverse strand, counting down.
CACACAAACCCTGTCAATCTATCAATCCACCATGTGTATAACAGATGATACACAATCTGTTCACAAATCTGGGATATGTTCCCCATGTTGTTTGGCTGTCTGCACATGTCCTGTGACATATTGCCACCTACTGTATTTGAATCTGTAGCCCACCACCTCTGTAATGTCCCTCACACAAGCAAGAAAAGGCAACACAGGAATGTCCATGTGGAACTGGCAGGCCCACAGCACAATACTGTGGCACCTATGGTATGGCCTTAGCAATACTTGACATCTGCACATCTGTACAGAGACAGAAAGTAGATAACCAACAGGTTATGCATTAGGATGAATGTTTTGAAAGATAGAAGTCTGAAACTGAAAGATATGCCATTACTACAGCAATCCTCAATGACATGTCCAAAAAACATAGTAGTTTAGTTAATATCAGATCAATATCCAATGGGAATACATAAAACATACAGTTCAAACACCAAGAACAAGATAGTCTGTACTCAGAGTCCCAGCTTTGCATTTATGGTTTTTATTAAAATCTGCAATCTATATATATTATATACTAGTTAAAATATATATTAATATACATATATGTGTTGTCTCAAAATGCCCATACAAACATATGCTGCTGATAGACCACCCATAACTGGGAAGCATGCACAGTTGGATACAAAAGGACCCATGACACTCACACATCTGCTACCCCAGTCCAAATAAATAAGTGAACAGTACACTGCTACAAAATCATGATAGGAACACAGTACATACAACAACCTCTTAGCAAAACAACTTAATGACTGACCATAGCAAAGAGAAATACAACCAGACAGTAATTCGCACATGTTTATTATACTCTGATGTCTTGACCAAAGCCTCCAAGGAGTAAAAGATTACAGAAAATGCTTGTCTTAATCAAAAGAAGCAATTCATACTTATTTACATAATTAAATACACAGCCTCCAATTACACTCCTTATTTAACCCCCTAAGGGATAAAGTATCACATTCATTATTAGTACATTAATTCTGTACATAACAAGTGTCCTTTTATGAATGTTTCTTCAATCTGAGGAACAGACGTATTCCAAAACAGTACCTTGAAACCCACTACTGTCCCCATGGTGAAATTTATTAAAATGTAGAGCTATAGAACTGTCTTTTTTCTTATCAGTATTGTTCTAACAGCCTAGTTTTAAAACATGTCTCCCACATAACATATGTTACAAGGGCATCTAAGAACATTCTCCATACACCAACCTCTTGAATGTACAGACTCCATGTTTTCCAGCCTTTCCCCTCAGCAGGAATGAAGTCAGTAAATAATGATATGCCATGCCTATCCACCTCTTACTGCATGGCATATGGACAAAGTCTGATATACTTGAGGGACAGAGGCCCAAACATAGGGACATTATTGACATATTGCTGTTATAAACTGAGAAAGTTTCTGGTGTAGCAGGGTTGGTTGTAACATATCTGTTCTGAGGGATATGAAGTCAGAAACACACATGGATGTTACCATTTACTGACTGCAGTCCTCAGAGCATGCTACTGATTTACCAAAGAAAACAAATGTGTGACTAACACACCAAATATGAGAGTCCAATCCCTGGCCAGACTGTGGATAGCCCAACAGGTGAGAGTTATGTCAACTACATAACACTGTCAGACTTAAAATAATGAAGAACAGCCATATCCACACAAACTCTGTCAAACTAGCATTACTTCAAATGTATAATGGCAATACTTACATTCTGTCCCCATGTCTGGAACATCCTCTCCCAGTTTGTTGGTCTGTCTCCACAGTCTTTGTTGTAAGAGGTATGTTTAACTACCCTCTGTGATGCTGTTTGTCAGACACCTCCATGAAGTTCAGCTTACAGGCAAGGAAAAGGGGCAACGCCCATATGAAGTACTTAGTTATAGGAGTGTGTTTCCATGCTGTTGGCTCTGGAATGATACCCCAGCTATTCTACATGCAATTAGCAAGTGGGGGACTACAATTCGTCCACACACCACCAGCTGATCATGAGCATTACCTACAAAAGGCAAGCTGCTGCGTATGCAAAACAGATGTAACACCTACATTTAACCGAGAGAGAGAGAAAAAAAAAAAAAAAAAACATCCACAGCAACAGAGACCCACACACTGAAACTGTGGAGAACAGCAAATGATCCAGAAAAAAATAATAAGGTATGTCAAACAAGTAAGCATGTAATGGAATGTTGTAGGAACAATTGCTGTACTGATATATTGCTGATTACAACCTATGGCCATTGCATCTATGTCTATCTGTAGTGACATAGAACACAGCTCATGCCCATGACTCACCCCAGGGAAAGATGGCTCACATATGAGTGTGTGTTGAACAATACTGACTGTGACACTGCTAGTCCAGCTACTGGGATGTTGCATATATCCATATGTTAATTGTGAATACAAGTATGATATACATGTTTGTATCAGACATGTGAGAGACCTGTACAGGGTATTCACATAGTACAATACCGTTGCAGCTGTGTGTGTTGAACAGCATATCATATACTGAGCTCATACCATTCAGCTGTCCACTGTTATGCACACTGACCATATGTGTGCCTCAGGTTTGTAGTAATGTACTCAAAGAGTTTAGTTATGCCTGCCAAATAATTGGCAACCTGTGAACACTGCCATTACAACCTCTCCTTCCCTTTCATACGTCTGTTCCCATCAGGGGTCACCACAACAGATCATCTGTCTCCATGTCTTCCAGTCCTCTGCATCTTGCTGTCACACCAACCAGCTGTATGTCCACTGTCACCACATACATACACCTTATCTTAGGCCTTCCCATTTTCCTCTTACCTGGCAACCTCATCCTCTCCCAAATATACTCAGCATACCTACACATCACATGTCCAGACCAACATCATCCTGCCACTCTCTGGCTTTGTCCCCAAGCCATCCAACCTGGGCTGGCCCCTAACATACATGTTCCTACTCCTGTCTACCATTGTCACACCCAGTGCAAATCATAATGTCATTAACTCTGCTATGTCCAGCTCCAGCTCCTGCCTTTTTTATCAGTGCCACTGTGTACAACCCATATGACACAGCTGGTCTCCTCAGCCTCTTGTAGTTCTTCCCTGTCACTCTTAATGGTACTTGCCTGTCACAAATCACACCTGACACTCCTCTCCACTACCTGCATCCTGCCCTCACTCTCTTCTGTACTTCTCCCCCATGCTACCCATTACTCTGAACTGTTGTTCCCAAGTATTTAAACTTATCGACTTTTGCAACCTGTACTCCCTGCATCCTCACCATTCCTCCATCCACCCTTCCATTCACACACATATATTCTGTTGTAGTCCCACTGACCAACATTTCTCCCCTCTCTAGACCATAACCCCACTTCTCCAGGGTCTCCACAACCTGTTCCCTACTCTCACTACAGACCACAATGTCATCTGCAAACAGCACAATCAACAGGGGCCCCTGTCTGACCATGTCTGTCAACCTGTCCATCACCACTGCAAATAATAAAGGACTCAGAGCTGATCCCTGATGTACTCCCACCTCCACCTGACATGCCCCTGTCACTCCCAATGCAGAACTCACCACTGTCACACTAGCCTTGGACATATCCTGTAGCAGTCTTAAGAATTCCTCTCCCACTCCTGACCTCCTCATACAATACCACAACTCCTCTCTAATCATCCTGTCATATGCTGTTTCTAAGTCCACAAAGACACAATGCAGTTACTTCTGACCTTCTCTGTACATCTCCATCAACACTCTCAGAGGAAACATCACATCTGTACTGCTCTTTCCTGCCATGAAACCATACTGCTGATCAGTAATCCTCACCACCCTTCTTAACCTAGCTTCCACCACCCTTTGCCATTACCTCATGCTGTGACTGATCAATGTTATCCTCCGTAGTTACTACAGCTTTGCACACCACCATTATCCTCATAATCAGTACACAAACACATTTTCCCCACTCCTCATGCATCTCACTTTCCAAGATCACAGTAAACAATCTGGCTGAGAAGACCACTGCTGTTTCTCCTAAACAACTCCATGCATCCACAGGTATGTCATCTGGACCAACAGCCTTACCATTCTTGCACATCTTTGTAGCTATCCTTACTTCCTCCTTGATAATCTATTGCACTTCCTGATTCACCAGACCCACATCATCCAACCTCTTCTCTCTCTTTCATTCTCCTCATGCAACAGCCCATAACAGTACTGTTTCCATCTGCTGAACACACTGTTCTCACTTGTGAGTACATTTCCCACATTATCCTTTATCAGCCTTATTTGCTGCACATCCCTCCTATCTACGTGCCTCTGTCTAGCCAACTGGTGCAGGTCCTATCCTCCATCGGTGTTGTCCAAGCTTACATACAACCATTCAGACATTCTATCCCTAGCCTTTGCCACCACTCTCTTTGCCATGCACCCCATCTCCTTATACTCCTGTCTACTGTCTTCATCTGTCTGACAATCCCACTTCTCCTTCACCAACCTGTTACACTGTATACTCCCCTGTACTTCCTCATTCCACAACCAGGTCTCCTTGCCCCCCTTCCTCTGTCCAGATATCACGCCAAGCCCCGTTCTACTCATCTCTCTTACTTGACCAGATGTATGTGTGCAGACATTTGGTAACTCTTTGCTGCCACCCACTGCCAGTTGTAATTCTTCCCTGAACCCAACCTAACACACCCTTTTGCAGTATCTACCATTTGATCCATGGTGCTGCCCTCACACTCCTCCCTCACTTCTTGATCACCAACATCAGCCCACAGACCATCATTCCCTGCTGTCTAACCACACTTTCCCTGGTCACCACTGTACTGTTTCTAATCCCCTTCAAACAGGCCCATCTGCATAGGGGAAACACCAGCTGTGTGCATCTTCCTCCTCTCTTGTCTGTCACCTTATGCAACTTGGTCTTATAAACATACATATTCACCACAGCCATGTCCAACCTCTTTTGCAAACTCCACCACAATCTCACCTTCTGCATTCCTTTGCTTAACACCATACCTGCCCATCAATTCTGCATCCCCCTGTCTCCTTCACCAACTTTCCCATTGAAATCTGCTCCAGTCACAACTGTCTCACCCTTGGGTGCAGTCATCATCACTTCATCCAACCACTGCAAAGTACGTCAGTCTTATCCATCACACACGCAGCTAGTAGAGCATATGCACTAACAACTCTCATCATTACACCATTAATTCCCACATGCATAGACCTTGCTCTACATGACACTCTTATCACTGCTATACACACTCTGCATAATGCTCCATTAGGTTAACACCTACACCATTTCCCCTCACAGACACACCATGTTAAAACTATTTGTACCTGAGTATGATGCACACAGACATAACCCCCTTCTCTCTTGTCTGTGGCACACACAATATATCCACCTTTCATCTGTCCATCATATCCACTAGCTCTGTACCAATACCAGCCATACACACAACAGTAAATGTTCCTACCACTCACTACCACACTCCTAGAAATTCCCCTCTCTGCCTGCCATAGGAGCATTGCATATCCTCCAGGGTATGACTGTGAATGCAAAGGCTATCCAACTATCAACTGACATATGTTTGTTACAGCGATATGAAGACAGTGTCACTAATGTTGGCCCATAGCCCACCATGTATGTACGGCATCCTCCACATGTCCCGTCCTACTAGGTTGACAGGAATGACTGAGCAACAAAAGTTATGACAGTGTACCATACTGACATAGAACAGAAGTGTATAGCAATTATTACCTGTGCATGTGTATGCATGTATGGTTAGGTGTATCTGGCTGCCTCATAACCCACGACATAGAATGCAAAGCATCATGTAAAAGAGATGTACATGTTGTACACGTGTGCAATCCTAATGTCTGTGCATCCAACAGAGTTACAATTCTACAGCTAATGGTTGTTGCATTGCCCGGACACAGACATGGGTACTGTCATAAGCAGGAGTATGATGTAGAAATAGTAGAGGTATCCAACTGTGTTATGACCTTGTGTCCATGCCTACTACAAACAGTTATATGACCACCCACATAGCTGTGTGGCCTCAGCAATACCTAACTTGTACAACCTGTGTCCACCAAAGTAGAATAAATACTTTTGCTGGACAGCAGTAGTGCACAAAGCACATAATGGGATGCTATATTGGTTGTACAAGGGAAAGTAGGAGCAGGCACCAACTGGCTAGCATGTAATCCATTGTCTGGATGACCATAGTAGGTCACAGGTGGATTACTGTAAGGATGATTCTGAGTATAAATCAGACACATCCACTGAGGCAACCAGAAGGCCATCTTCACATATGTCTGCAGTCTCATAGGCAACAACCCAGCCCACCCTGTAATTGAGGTCAATCATAGCAAATACACACACACACACACACACACACACACACACACACACACACACACACACACACCATCACTACAGCCAACCTGCAGCAGACACTTTTAGTCCAAACATCAACCCCCTGACTCAACATCACTATAGCTGGATATGCACACCACATGCATCCCTATCCTCATCATCATAGATCAGATGCACACCACCCACTTAAACATGACAATAGCAAGTCCTCTTGGTGATGGATAACATTCCTGTCTGCATCCTACATGAACTCAGATATATGCTTCCAGCTCCATTACACACTGTATGCAAGCCAAGCCTGAGCAGCATTGACAACCCATCTGCAAGGAGCACAGACACTGTCACCCCTCTACACAAATCTGAATGGTGGTTTATGGAATGTACTGGCGCTCACAGGGGGGAATATGACACAACAGGATCAGGAGTACAATGCATGTTCACACAGTGCTGCTAGGTACGGGGTATGATGTGTTTGTATGTAGTGGCTCCTGATGATAATTAGTCATGTGCTGTCTCTGTAAGGAAGTCTGTACAATGTCTGAGGTCCTGTAATGTATTTCCCATTTATGTCTTCCACGTGACATGCAGAGGCAGCCCACCTATACCAGACAGGAGTGTGTGGCCATAACTGAGACCATCCTAGAGAATTATGACATCCTCTTTGGTTGGGGTAGCCAACATCAGCAAGAGAGGACTGCCCCATGGGATGAGATCATAGAAAGAGTCAACAACGTGGGCCACCATGGTCGGACATATGATCAGGTCAGGCACAGGGCAACTGACCTGATCCGGCGTGCCTGGCAGTGGGCTGCTGCTGTAGCGAGGGACCGTTCCACTACCGGTGGGGGGGGCAGCTAGAGAGGCACCACTTACAGCAATGGAGGAGCTCCTGGTCAACCTTGGGGTAGCCCCCACTAGATCATCAGCACAGGACATAACAGTCATGGAGGTGGGTGGCACCCAGGCAACAGGCGAGGAGCGTCCAGGTAAGGCAAAAGTGCACATCACTGTACTGAGGTTGCATTACAACTGTGTGCTATAGAGTCTTTTGATGCATATGTCAGTGCAAAATACATTAGTGGTTGGGGTTTAGTAATGCACACAAGTGCACATCTATGATAAAGGACAGCAAAATGTGTAATATCATAGTTTATACTGTACCTGTGCATAACTGTAGCATTAATCATGGACAAATTCATATTGTGAATCAGCTAACAATACCTCTCCTTCACAACTATCTAGGTCTCTCTCATCTACATGATGTACAGCAGCCAGAAGCCAGTGACTATGAGAATTTACTGTTGTGGCTCACCAGTACCCCAGCCATGTTAAGGTCATGCATGTGACAATGCACACAACTGTTACAAACAGACAACTTCCAATATCTGCATGATCACTTGTGGTGGGATTCACTACCTAATATCACAGAATATCACAGGGGCATATTTGCATGAGTTGTCACATCTCTGTAGCATACCTACCTCACAAACTTGTCATTGCAGGACATCTGGATAAAGATTGCCAAAATGTGGGCACAAAGGGCCAGGAGTAGGTACATATTGTATACATTGGTGTTATACAGTGTATACACACCTGTTAGAATGCTAGATATTTGTGATATATAACAATGTGAGCACAATACACAAGACCAAATATCTATCCAACCTTTCATGTGACCTATAATCTGTACAATGCAATTGTCAAACAAACTAATCTGTTAGTGGAGCAAATATGTGACATGGACATTGTCCAATAAACTAGATGCATATGTGTGCACACAACAAAGCCCATACTGTGGTGTAGCAACATGCGACAAAACCACAGTAGGACATCATATTGGATACACACCTACCATCAAATATGGACTCTTGGATTAACTGCAAATAACACTCAGCTCATATACCAAGAATATCCTAACATAGACCCACAGTTGCCTGCTACAGCAAAAGCCATGGCTCACATACAGCTTAACATGCTGCAAAGGGATCACATTTTAGAAAGGTATCAGCCTGGAGAAGGCTGCAGAAACATACCCACAGCATTGCATATGCCATGGAACACAGTGCATATAGTCATCAAAAGGTGTTCCAGATATGGTGCAACAGTGATGTTGTGAAGAAGCGAACATCCCTATATGTATGTGGAGGATACAATATCAACAATGTCCAGGGAGGCTGCCAGGAGCCATACAGCAACACTGAACACTGTCAGACATCTATGGAAAGTAATGGGCGTGTACTACATTTAACAACAATCTTCCATGGTCTTCACGTGTCTTGGATATAGGGTGTGTTTGGGAGATAGCAGCTGTACCTCGCAACAAACAACATCCAGTCCTGGGTAACTTCTGGAAAACAATACATCATCTTTTCAAAAAGCATATGTGGAAATGGTGTTATGGCACCAAGGTTAGACTGTATTTGTCCACAATATGGTCATGTTAGTCTTGGCCAATAACAGCACTACACAACAGCAGAACCAAACTACCCACACACTGAAGCAGGCTGATGGCAGTGTCTTGCTTTGCATTTGCTTTTCACAGGTTTGAACTGTGGCTATAGCCAATTTGGAGTGTATTGTGTCTGGTTTCAAACCCCAGTCCCTTGTGGCTATAATCCCTTTGGTGTCTGCCACATAGCTCTGGATGGGGAGGAATTCCAACACTGCAGACAGCAATGGCCCACATCTTACAGCCACTGAAACAAAGGAAGGCTTCACAGGAACAATATCAGCAGTCTACAGTGGCCAAGCCTGAGACCACACCTAACTACAATACACAATCTGTGTGGTGACCTGACAACCACTGTGCACAGGGGATGGCCTTGCAATCTGATGGATTAGTAGGTGTTTTGCAAGGGAGAGTGTGCAAACATTGCCATGTCAAGATGTGCCATGCTGATACACACCCTCTCAAGAGGACTGAATGTTGCACTGAGATCAACAGATGCTTTACCAAAGTATCAGTTTACGGATGTGCAGCCCCATGCAACCCATCTAATGTAGTCATATCATTTATGATATCTTACCCCTACCTGATGTGTATTTCCTTCATTTGGAGTGCACAGGTTATATGTCAAATGAAATGGTGGAAATCATATGGCAATATCACTGGTGTCTCATGTGATTTGTCACAATAGCCATGCATGTTAAAAGGGTCTGTAAAATTACTATATCCACTGTAAGCTTGGGAAGTTGTTTGAGTAACCACCCTTGTTTTCACATACATGTACTGCAGGTTATGCCATCTGCAAATCACAGTATGACATTAAGTAGGGTCACCAATTCACTGGACAAACCAATAATGTATCAGACAAACATAAGAGGTATGAGCAGCAGACAGGAAATATGAATGACATATGTAGATATTCCTGGAAACTCAATACAGTTGGTAGGTATGTTCTGTAGGATTTTGCCACAGTGCTATTCAGGTAAACAGCAGTAATGTTTACATGGGTGCAATGTGTTGTAGGTGAGGGCTCACCACCAACTAAAAACACTCACATATCCCACTGGTGTATATTTGTAGTTACAGTAAGTTAAAAGGTATGCACTGCATGTTGTTGAAGGCCTGTCCATAGTGTGTCTGTTTTTGTCTAAGTGTGTGTCTTGACTGTCATCTGTTGCATAATGTGAGATCCTGGAAATGTGTGTGAGACAACTCATGTGTGTGAGAGTGTGAGTGTGTGTACCAGAAAACCTTATAGTGCCGATAGTAATGTACATATGTTGCCTTTTCCTCACAGGTGAAAATGGTGGTCGCAGTCCCTCCCGCTATGTAAGTGATGTTAGTTTGTTTGGTGACTCTGACCATGATGATACCCATATTGAGGCACAGGTGGGGTCATCAGGGGCTGCATCTGTATCATTTGTTGGCATCCCACCTTTGTCAACCCCATCCCTGCACACAGTCACAATGCCAGCACATTCCCCATCACCAGTGGCAACAATTGAAGGACAGCGAGGTGCTGGCACAGAACATGCAAGTGTGGTGACTATGGCTAGTGAGCACCCAGGCACTAGCCATAGCCAGAGTCCTGGAGAGGTCCCACACAGGCAGGTGTGCAGGTGTGCTCAGCGGAGAATGGCTGTCCGTAAAGCCCATGTTGAGAGTGCCACTGCTGCAGTAACCAGGTGCATGTTTTGGTCTGTAATGGAAGCACAGGCATGTAATGAACGTAACACCAGATAAATACACAGGCTAGTTGAAGAATATCTCCCTGGTGCACATGATGATTTTCGTGAACTCATAGGGGTCCTGTATGAGGGCAGTGAGATTGCTGATAGATGGTGGGGTCAGGTCATGGCACTCCTCCACTGTGGAGTATCTGTGCTTGAATGTTTGGTGGACAGGAGGCAGCAGCCATGTGGAGGTAGCTCAGCACCACGATCAGCTGGGCATGCATGCCCTCAT